>NC_087522.1:1300000-1477534 GCF_963921805.1 Phalacrocorax carbo
CTGCACCGCGCCCGCGCCCCGTCGCGAGGGATGGGACCTCAGCTCCGGGGCAGCAGCAGCACCACGCGTGAAGGCAGCCCGTGCAGCAACGGAGCGAAGGGAACAAGTGCTGATTTTGAGTGAAGCAAAGCTGCCTTTGCCTGGGGGAAACCTGGGCACCAAGCTCAGCTCTGTCCCAGGGGTCTCTGATCTGCAGCATCCTTCTCCCAGGAGCTGCGTGTAGTGACGCTGAATGAAAGAGCGCCTGCAAGATGAGAAGCAGTCTACCAGGGTTCAGAGAAACCGAGCACATAAAACAAATTGCGCAGTGCAAAAGTGAAACAGGCTTCAGTTGCATCAGTATCAGGCTTTTCCTAAGGAACAAGGAAAAGGCAAGTGCCGTTTGCCATTAAACTCACAATCCCTTATTGTGCCCTGCCACACCCAGCTTTAAACTCGTTTTCCTTTTCATATTTTTTATTACGAAAAAAACCCCAAACCCAGAAGGTTTGAGAGGCACAACAGCTGCCACAAACTCTCTGCTCACAGGACCTCTCCCTTGCTTTTCTGAGTCTAACAAATAAACGTTTTCTTGAAAACATTGTTCACCGTCACCGTTTCTGTCATTTGTATACAGAGACAGACGCATCTGGGAAACAGGAAGGAAGAAATCAGAACTCCATTAGCAAAGATGTGCCCTGAAGTGTGTGTATAAACCCAATAAGGCTCCGTGGCACGCCGGAGCACAGGCGCTGTCGGGAGGTTGCACGCCGATGCCAACGTCTAGACTGCGGTGAGGGGTTCCCGGCGGAGCCAGAATAATTCCAGCTCAACAGAAGAAATACGATTGTTGCTAGGCTGAACTTCCTAATGCCATTCCTCCGTGCCATATAAAAAGGCTGTTCGCTGCAACCCTCACTCTGAAGAGGAGGTAAAGAAAGAAAAGCAGGTTCTTTGGTGCACCCCCAGCTCCTAGGAAGCTTTTGCGCTTTGGGGACAGCAATATTTGTTCCTGCTCAGGGAAAATAACCTTCCTGCCTTCGGGGTGACAGAAGCTGGGGAAGGAAAACACCCGGAATTGTCAACCCCTCGCCCGGCACCGAGCACCCCGCCGGCTCTGCCCGTGCCGGAGCCTTGCTCCGGCTGGATGCGCCGAGGGAGGCCAGCGCCCGCGGGCCGGGCTCCGGAGAACGAAGCCGTCACCGATCCCTTCCGAAAGGCGCGACAGGCGACCAACCTGCCTCTTGCGCCGCCGCAACCTGCCTGGCTTTACCGCAGCCTTCCTCGCCCCGCTCCGTCCGCCTGCTCTCGGCTCCTGCGCCGTTCGCCCAGCGGGTCCCCGCGGCAGCTCCGCGGAAAGCCCTGCTCGGCCGCCCGGGCACACCTCGCCGAAGCGGCGCTGGGTGCAACGGCAGATTTCTTGCAGTTCAGGAGCAGGCAGAGGAAAACGGCCTCCCCAGACGCTGCTACCAGCTCCGCGCAGCGCCCAGGCTATGATGGGGATTAAAAAAGGTTCGTTTCTGCCCCTCGTAACAGCGGCTTCACCGCCTTAGCTATCCCTCCGCGCGCTCGCTGCTCCGCTTTCCACATGTACCTCCCCTGAACGTGGCCAGGGCAGGCTGTCGGTTTGGCTTCGCTTCATGGAAAGTCAGAAATCTGACCTTTCTCTCTTTTCTCTCGCAGAACGACGCGGCGCTTTGCTTGCAGAAGCAACGCTCCCGGATCCCCTCCGCACCAGGCAGGCGGGACCGGGGCCCTGCTCCGCCAGCGCGTGAGCGGGGACGCGTCGCTCCCCGGAGCCCGCGTGGCACCGACAGGAGATGCAGCACATCGGCAGAGCTGTGCGTTGCAAATGCATTTGATCTGAAGAATAAAATTGAAAAGCAGCCCCCCGCCTTCAGTTGTGCTGCGCACGGAAAGAATCTGCAGTGGCTTTCTAGACCCCGCTCGTTGCACATGCGGTTTGACAGGCGGAACTTAGGCGATAAGGAGAAACACACCAGCCCTGGGCGAGCTGCTCGCTCTTGCCTCTCCAAAAACAGTCATTTTACATTTTCAGTTGCATAAGAAGAAGAGGTTAAATGCCCATTTCTAGCGGCAAGAGCCACTAGAAAGCCAATGCCTGAGATGCTCAAAACCATCCCAGATTTTTATTGCAGCCTCTCCTCCATATTCCTTTAAGGTTTCACTGAAGAGTTTAGTTATTAAAGATGGCATTAAATAGATACACAGAGGTGACACCTCCTGCCCTTTGAGCAGGGACCTGAAGAACCCACTAGAAATGCAGTATTTCCTCTTCAGTTGGCAAAATAATCGCCGTGTGTTCAAAACATTCATATTACAGTTCACTTAAGCGAACGATTCCCGAGTCACTGCAAGTCATCTTTGTGGCAACTGAATCTTTAGCAAGAAGGGCCGGTTCTCCAGCGACCAGCGTTGGATCGATCACAGACTGGAAGGACAATCTGTTGGAAGATGGTGAAGCGCTAACACTTCCCCGGGCATCCAAAGCAAACAAGAGGCTCTCTGCCGACCGCAGCGCTGCAGGCTTTGCATCCAAGGCTTCGAAGGAAGCTCTGCAAGCCTTGGAAAGATCCGTGGAAACATTTTGTGTGTGCTTAGGCGAATAGTCAATCCATGCAAAAAAACGGCCAATAGAATTAATCGGGTATAGAAGCTTAGGCCAGTAATCCTGCCTTAACTCCTAAACGTGCATCCTACCCAAGCGATGCAAAAAGATTTGCTAGATCTTTCCTCCCGTGACCAATCCGGTGCGTTACGCTGGGAGGAGATGGCTCGCCTTCCACCCGGAGAGCCGGGCGCCGGCTCTGCACGAGCGCGGTACCAGGGCAGGCAAGGAGGCGGCTGCGGCAGGTCTGCCGGGACCAGCGCTGCCCTTTCGTCACTTCAGCGTCTTAAGCCTGTGTCTGTGTCAGTTTAGAAACTACAGGGCAAGCAGCAGTTTTCTCAGGCTGCTAATTAGACGGTTAATTTGTAAATCTTATTATAGGGATAATAAAGTTATCGAGTCCCACTGGTGAGCTACAAACATCCCGAGTCATTTATATACAACAAAAACAAAACATTAACCTTTACCATTTGTTATTGCATAATGCAAGCATATTTACTGGCCCTAAACTCTTCTTTAGAGCTACCTCCACTGCAAGCAGCTGGGGAGACATCTGTCTTGGGGATACAAAGCAAAGGATGCAAAACCCAGCAAGAGACCAGAGGTAGAGCCCTGGAGCTTGGTGACTCTCCACAGCTTTATGAGACTGGCTGGAATATACATTTTTAATAGCAGCCCCAGTGCAGTTTCTCAGATCTGGGGAGATTTGTACCAAAGCGTCAGGGCAAGATCACGCACCTCCATTCCCCGTGATGCCGACACAGCTTTGGGAAGGAAGGTCTCCTAGAAGGTTGGTTTTCAGAGCTAAGAAACCACGTCAGCAGCAGGACAACAGGGTATTTTCAAACCCCAGGAACTAGCCTTATTCTGAAGGATGAAAAGAGAGAAAATGCTAACGGTGTTCCTTAAAATATATATATATACACATACACACACTTAAAGGCTTCTCAGCCTAAACCACTGCTCAAAAATCCTCACGAAAAACAATAAAGCAGCTTCCCAAACTGATCACAGAACCTGCGAACCAGCAAAACCTCATCAAAATGCGTTCCAGGGGTATGAGCATTGCAGAGCACGTGTCCGGCTGCACCTCCAGCACGGGAAGGGACCTCCTGGGGAAGCGAGGGCTGCTGCTGCAGCTCAGCAGTAGGCAGAACATCCATCAGCTCCCGGCTGCTGACAGCCAGCCAAACCAGGCTGCCGAACGCGGGGAGACAGGCCAGCAAATTAAAGCTTTATTTAACAGCGTGCGGTCGGGAGCAGTCGTACGTTTGCAATGTTTTGGAACAACGCTGCAAATTATTGCAGCAGACAGAAGCCCCTGGTAAGTCCTTGGCAAATGGCAGGAGGGACAAATCCAGCACTTGACTGCACTGCATGGAAATATTGCTGCGAGAAGGCGGGTAGAAGTCCCCTAATTGCTGAGGGCTTTTGCCACCGTTGGCCCACGGCTGGTGACCAAGATGAGCTGCAAGCTCAGCGCTGATCTTGGAGGCGAGTCCCCTCCAGCACCGCCTGCCCCACGGCTGCCGCGTGTGCCCCCGCCGTCGGGCAAGGTCTCGCCCCAGCAGCTGTCCCGCGAGTCAACAGGACAGAGCCAGCAGCAAAACCTTCAGTGGAAGTGAAAACCAAGAGGGGGCAGACCTCGACGTTACCCAAAGTGCAATTAGAGAAGAGCAGGTGCTTCCAGCATCGGGGAGCAGCCAGGTTTCGAGGTACCGCACCTCCATGCGCGGGAGGGCTCCCATCGCTGCGCTCCCGGAGAGAGGGCTCTGGCACCCCAAGTTGTCAGCCGAGGACCCCGTCCCTGTGCGTTAGGCACCACGAGTGTCCGAGTTAGCAAAGCACCGGGCAGAGCCACTAATAATGGGTTTCCTTGCAGCCACCGCAGCTTGTCGCTACGGCGTAGCCAGTCCCGCGGGAACGGAGAGTTCCCTTCTCCCTCCAACGCTCCCAGGAAAAGCGGCAAAAACCCCCTTTGTCGGAGGGGCAGGGAGAGACGTTGCAGCATGACAGGGCCAGCTCTTACACCCCTCAGGGCTCGCCAGGACGGGCTGGGCAGCTGGCAGCCCTGGGCAGGGGGATGCTCCCGTCCACCCCGTGCTCTCGGGGGCCGCGGAAGGAGCGCGGTCCCCCCGTTCCTGCCTACCCTGCGCAGGGAGCAGCCCCAGCCCACGACGCTGAAGCCCACCGGTGCGAGGGGCTCCCGCAGCCGATAGCCCGGTGCTCTGCTCTTCTTCCTCGCAGCAGCGCGGGGAGGAGCGGGAGCAGCCCCGGCCACGCTGACTCCCCCCATCGAGGGGCAACGCAGGTATCGCTGCCTTTGTCTCTCACCAGGTTTGTTTGTCGCAAAGACAGAGCTTGTTTGCTCTCCGTCGCCTGCATGCACACCTTCCCTCTCCTTCAGAGTATTTTCTTGTTTTCAAAATGTAAACAAATGCAAAAGAGCTTCCCCACCATATGCACCATAGCTCACCTCGCATGCTCCATCATCTCCATTCAGATGCTTTCCCAAGAGCAGACAGTTGGGCGGTTTGCCCAAAGAAACAACAGTGCCGAAAGATTTGCTCTCAGAATACAAAATCCTTCCCAGTCCAGCGGCTTCTGCCCTTTATGAAAGCTTTAAGCTCCTTATACCAGCATCGGGCTACCTGGGGACCCAGCCCAACGAGAGCACAGGTATTCCCAGGAACACGAAAGCGCAGACAAGTCTCAGCACTACCATTTTATTTGCAAACTCCACGTGTCTGAGGCTGCTGAGTCCGTCCCGGACAGCAGCGCAGCAGCAGCAGCCCCAAGCGCTGAGCTGCGTCTCTGCCCGTGCTGCCGCCGCCAGCACACGCGTTTTGTCCAACGCAGCGGCCGGTCCTGCTCAGAGCGGTCTTTTGGGGTATTCTGGGGGCCCGTTGCTCCCAACATACTTTGACCTTGCTCTGGATCCGATTTTTGGGATGCTAGAAGCACCGTCTAGAGGGAAAACTGCCTTGCCCCGTACCCTGGCCACGCCGCAGGACTCCACTCGGTGCAAGGAGCTGGATGGCCACGAAGGGCCGCAGATGCTGGAGGGAAAGCAGTGGCGTTGTGCCACCCGAAGCTCCGCATCCCCACGCGGCCCAAAAAAGCCAGGAGAGCCCCAAAGCTGCCTCCAGGCCACGGCAACCCTGACACAAGCTCTGCACGGGGCCCTGGCACTGGCCCGCAGCTCAGGGCTGAAAAATGCCAGGAGAGCACAAACCTGGAACGTACCTGGCAAGCACAGCACGGCTGGCTCGAGATGGTAAATCATTTCCTGACCCCTGCATGCTATCGGCTTGGAGCTGCCACATGAGATCTGATTAGCCTCATCTCCCACACCAAACGTTGTTAGCTGGCAGGAAGGTATCCAGCCCCCCTCGGAAACCCAGACGCTGTGACGAATGCCTTCCTGCAGGAATGAACCCTGCCCAGCAACGCCATGCTGCATAAAGCAGCGCTGCCTTTTGTTTGATCTCCATTTGTTGCTCTAATTTCATTGCATGAACTCCTTGTCCTGATGTTCCGAATAAGGGGCTAATCGATCTTCCCCAAGTCCTTGATGAAATGAATAATTCAGGGAAGTCGCCTCTAATGCTTCCCCTGGAGTACATCTCTTCCCAGAACAAAGATTCCCGCTGTAGGGAAGCCCTTTGTCCACCTCCGCTGGGCACGGGAGAGGGCTGGAGGCACCAAGAACAGTCTCAGGTACGGTATGTCAAATAAGGCAGACAGATGGAGAGTTAACAGAGCCAGAAGAAGGATTAAGCAAGATTCATCTAAAAATCAAACCCAGGGAGGAGTTAAAACCTCCCCAGAGAGCTGATGGAGCCGTGCTTTAGCAGATGGTTCTAATATCTCGAAGCCCAAAGATTATTTCCAGCGTATCTCAGTGTGTAGCTGCTCCCTTACAACCTGTGGAAATTCTCATTTGGACAACATTTCCACTTCCTAAGTAACAAAAGATTCAGGAAACAGCTTGGAATTCGGATTATCAAAACTGGAGAAAACAAAACAACAACAAAAAAAGAATTTTTTTTTAAAGGAGCTTTATGTTGATCCGCCTACGCTGGGCAAACCCACAGGGTCAGATGCACTAGCCCGGCTTTGCCCCGATGATCGACTGAAATGCACCACAGCCAGCAGTTGCCCACAATTTTCCATTGCCACGTTAAAAAATCAGCCCCGTTATATCAAACAGAGTCAGTGAAGCACGGTAATCATAAAATAAGGGGAAAGAAGGTTTCCAGGAGGGGAAGTCCTGAATTTCTGACAGCACTTTACAGCTTTTAATCACTTAGAGCACACAGAGAGAAGCTGAGCTAAAATTTGTGCTATTTGGATTTAATCCCCAGCTTTGGTTAAAAGCTTTCTGGAGTTCTCACAACACAAATATCTTCAGCTCCCCATCAGGCTTCAGCCCCTTCCCCCGTTGTCAGCTCCAGAGAGACACAGTGAATGCGACTTGGGCGCTCTGGGATTTTTCGGGCTGCAGTTCTCTGCAGAAACCCACGGGGAAACAGCTCCGGGGACGGGGCTGTCGGACCCGAGGACGGCCGCGCCAGCCCCCGCCACGGGGCAGCAGCCCCAGGGAAGGGCGAGCGGCTTCCACCCCTTGCAAGGCACGGGGGCTTTGCCGATGGGCGCCGGTGGGCGCGCAGCCCCGGCACGGCCGCCGGCACAGCAGCACCCCGGGGCCGGGACGAGCGGGAGGGCTAACGGCGGGCGAGGGGGGGACACCCCTGATTGAAGCAAAAGATAAAGGGGGGTGCAGGAGGTAAGGCGTGCAAGACGGCGTTTCTGCACGGTTTGGGTTTCTCACAGAAAAGGAGAGCTGTTTTCCTTAAGGAAGAGGGGAGGAAAAGAAAAAGAGCGAGCCAGACAGCAGGCTTCTCTTCTGCCAGGTCTCACCAGCCCTATTTCTCTAGCAGGCTCTGATTGCCTGAACAGCTACAAAGACTTTCAATCCAAGAAAGCGATTCTTATTCAGACCAGTTAATTCTGCACTAAGGGTACAAAGAAACCTTCATTACAGATTTGAAGAGATCCAGCCTTGCAAATTAGTGCTGAGAAAGCTGTCATTCAGTGCCAGGAAGATAAAACTGCATTTCCTGGTATTTCTGAAGTAAAAGCAGCAGGGTATATTTTTTTTTTTTTTAAAGCTATACAATCTTCCAGCCATTACATAAACAATTGGCACTGTCCATTCTGCTCCCTGGCAGATCCCGTCAGCAGTCCCCGAAGCAGGGACCACGTACGACCCTACAGCACAGGCAGGGCTTTCGCCCATCGTTACTCATCCCAGGCTGGCTCCTGGGAAGGGATGGAGCGTGGACACAAGCACGTGCAGGATCAGGGCCTGCCACGGGCTCCACGAGCCGTGCCCGACCGAGCGGCCCCTTGGCCGATGCCGTTTCCCCCTTTTGCAGGGAAAGGAGGATGCTCCTGCTCCTCCGGCCCCCCAGGGCCCTTCCCCAGCACCGCGGGGGAGGCTGAGCCCTCCAGGCGAGCAGCTCAGCGATGGGGATTACGTGCCTGAAGAGCAGGAATCCTCTCTTCTGTGCAAATCCTTGTTAGGGAAAGGGCAGACAAACATCCTCATTTATTTAGGCTGCCTGCCCATCCAACCTGGTACCAGCTCCAGGCTTTTTGCTCACATCTCCCAGTCACCCTCGGGGAGAGATCCCGGTTCTCCAAGAAAACCAACCCCTCGCTCTCCTGCTTGCTTGCTCTTTGGCAGGGGAAGAGGGGCAACGTCAGCTTTTGAACAGGCTGAGTCTGAGGAGATCCAAGATCCTGCAGGAAGACCCCCCCTCCAGGGCCCGTCTCGCCGACCGGGTGGCAGCACCCGCCGCTCTGCCCACCCACACCAGGGCTGGCAGCTATTTCCAGAGACACAAAGACATTAATTTTACATTAGAGAGCCTCATCCCGGCTTAGACTTTAAATACTTCATCAGCATTTCTCCCATACCAAGCTGTAACAGAGATTCACTTTCGGACTGAATAATTTAGCCCCGTGCACGCTCGGCGTGCGACGCACGAAGCGGCAGCCGCAGCTCTGCCAGCTGTGCCAGCAGGAGCCAGCCGTGCCAGCAGCAGCTCGGCGAGCCCCCCCGAGCCCCCCCAGCCCCGACTGCACGGCCAGAGCCCAGGTGGCTTGGGAAGGAGGCACTTCTCAGCAGCAGCGTCGGGCAGCAGAGCTCAGCTCACGCCGGGCTCCGGCGTGGGCAGCAGGGCTGGCTGCAACCTCCAACGCTGGGCAAGAGCCCGGGCTGGGAGAGCCCGGCTTTACCCCACCCCCGATTCCCCCAGGAGTTACAAGTCTGAGGACTCCCCAGGAACGTTCCTGTGTTACTGATGCCCCGGGATGGGGAGGAAAGTGCATTCAGGTGCCGAGGGGTTTTGTGGGCAGGGTCTGGGCTGCTCCTCGCGCCGGGTATTTCGGAAGGCTCCTGCAGGCACCGTCATCTCCTCCTCCCCTCTCTCCTCCTGCAGTTCATGGATGACGGAGCCTTTCAGCTTGCGCTGTCTCCACGCTCTAGTGCTCATCCACATTTCCACAGCATCTCCCACCCATGGCTCAGCACGGCAGCACCCACCTAATTTCCAAGACCAGCCTGGCTCGACGCAGCCGCCGAGCCCTGCCCCACCTCGGGCAGACGAGGCTCGCTGCTGCCCATGTCCCTTGCCGCACTGCCACAACGTGGGCAGGACGCCCCAGACAGCCCTCGACACGTCCAGGTAGCAGCAGAACGGTCCCCATCGCTCCCACGTACCCCGCGCTCGCCGCGCGGCGACCATTTATCAGCGCTCTTTCCTTGTAAGCCGGTTATGACTTGTCTGCTCTTTGAGCTCCTCCAGTTTCTCACGCCCAGGGGCCGTGTGAACCCAGCACGTCCCAAAACACTTTTTGCCCCGACCTTCAGCGGTAGCACCCATCCTCGGTCCTAAGGAGAGGATGTGGTGGGCGAAGCGGGAGTCCAAAGCACCCCCAGCTGTCCACGGTCCCCCCCGCCCGGCAGCTCTGACCCCCAGCAAGGTCCCTGGGTGGTCGCAGCAGCACCCGCTGCTCGCCCAGGGAATCGTGTGCCCCTGGAGCAACCGACTTCTCCTCACGCTCCAGTTCCACCCCCCTGAAAGGCACCCGTGGTTCAGATCCCCCCAACACACAGCTGTAAAGCAGAAGCCTGCCGCTCCACTCAGTGCAAGCAAAGCTTCTGCGTAATTTAGGGCCTTAAGAAAATACAAAGAATACAAAAATACAACGGGAAACACAGGCTTGCAGAACTGCAAAAGGAAGCCTTGCTGCTCCTCTTTTCCAACCTTCATGATTCTACGATTCCCTTTGCACCTGGAGGGCAGCGAGACCCTACAGGAGATGTAGGGTCAAACTCTTCCCCGGCTGCAGAGCCGCCCCCCCCTCCCCGGGCTGCCCAGGGAGCGCACGATCCCGGCCCCGCCGCGGGGGGGAATCGCCGTCCGGCACCAAGCTGCAGCAGCAGCGTCCAGGTGCCACAGCTCGGGGGTACAACTGGCATTTGTGGCTTCGCGGGGTAAGACCTTATCAACAAAAATCAAGTGAATCCAGCGCCTGCAGCGTCCACAGCAGCTGTGCTGAAGAGCAGGGGTAGGAAGGCTACTCTGCTGTTCACTTCTAAAAGAGACATCTTCAAGATACTTTTTTTTTTTTTTTTTTAAAGGGATTAAATATTTTGAGCCCAGCCATGCACTTTTGGAAGGATTTGAGTACAATGAACAAAACATTCAAAAAAAAGTCTGCAGCTTTTATATGAAATACCAGTAATGAACTGACAACATCCTCTACATGACAATGAACGTATTGAAGCCAGGCAGGATGAGGAACATCAATCATCCATGGCAATATAATAGGTGTGGGCAGGGAAGGGGATAATGACAGCATTAGAGCTCGGATTGGGGAAAGATCTTAATTTTTCCCACTGCATGCGCCAGAGGAACACCCAAAGCCACATCCAGGCTGCAAGGGCGAGGGGCTGCCCAGGCAGGGATGCTGCTCCGGGAAGCAGCACGGGGAAGGCAGCTGGGCCTGCTTCTGCAGCTCTTGCTGGCGCAGGGTTTGTTGGACATGGCAGAGAGGGGGTCCCTCCACCCAGAACACAGCAAAAGCTCAGCTCCTGCTTCCTCCCCAAATCACTTGGGCCAAAAAAGCTGCTCGGGAGCAGCGAGCAGAGCACCCCAGCAGCCTCGTTCGCCCCCGGCATCCTAAAGAAACCCCGCGGGAACTGCTCCGTGCTCCCCGCTCCGCACACCTGCCCCCCGGCCGCGCGGGTACGCACCCGAGTCCCACCACAAAGCACGCTACTGAGAGACCAACAAAAGCCCCTGGCAGAGCGGCTCGCCGGCGGGAACCCGTGCCGAGAGGCTGTTTGCCCACCCCAGCGCCTGCACGGGGGCGGCCGCGCAGACCCCGCAGCGTGCAGACCCCACGCTGAAGCGCTCGCCCGCCCTCCGAAGCCAGCCGCCTCCCAGGGCGCAGCCAGGGCCAGCAGAGACGTTCAAAGCAACGAGAGCGAAGCCGCCAATATCTTTCCCGGCACGGAGCGCGCAGGAATCGCACACCCCTTTCTTCTCCGCTCCTTTTCCCTGCGCCAGGTGCTGTTGCAGGGAGCCGGGGGGAACGGCCCCAGCCGTGAAACTGCCCACACGCCGGCCCCGACAGATGCCCTGAGCGAACCGGGAGGGAAACGTGCCATTCTCCAACCTTTAATTGTAGCCAGGTGACACGCTGCAGAAACACTAACAGGTAATTTTTCCAAGTTGGAATTTGCTTCTTTCCATGCTAACGTCCCCTCTAACCTGTTTCTTAAAAGCCCAGATTATGAGCCTCATGATGTTGCGGGCAGAGAAGCTCGGCAGGGCCTCAAGCAGCAGGGACGGGAGCGCTGGGCTGGAGCGGGACGGCCCCAGTTCCCCAACGGCGGAGCCACCCTGCGATGCTCGAGGCGAGCGGGGATGCTGACGTTCCCTGCGGATCGCAGGCGTCGGAGGAAGAGCACCCAGGCGCTGGCTGAGGCAGAGGAGAGGTTTCTCGAGATGCAGGACTGACGGACAAACTCAGTTTCTACCTTAGACAAACAGGACAGGCAGCATCAAGCAAACCGCTGCCATCCCCTCTGAGCCTGGTCCCTTCGTAAGGGGTCGGGGTCCCTGGGGCCACCCCGGTGCCCACGGCTGGCTCTGCTCACACACCCCCGCACAACAGCCCCAGGACCCGTCCCAGCCCCGCGGTGACACCTTCGGCATCTCCGAGAGGTGAAAAATAAATGCTCTGCGATTAATCAAATCCCTGAGGGACCGGATTAAACGGTCTTGGCAATTAGTTCTGGATTTCTTACGAAGGCGCTGGAAGACAGTGGAAAGCTGCGGCAGTCTCTGGAGGATGAACGCCGAGTCCTCCTAAAACCCTGCACCAGTTACACAACTCACCGCTCGCCCGCTCCTCGGTGCGATGTGTTAAATTACAGATGGTCTCAATTAAAAGTGTATAGATGGAAAGGAGGCTTGGGGAAAAAAAAAAAAAAAGAAAACCACGCACACAACAAGAAAGAAGATCATTAAAAACTTGGCAGCCTACTTTAACTCTGGTGACCTGGTAATTTAATATTGTAATTGAAACTCCTGGTTGGCCTCTTGAGAGGAGGTAGAAATATGGAAAGGTATCTGTGCAGGATCAGTCCTGCCCAGGGAACAGGCCAACGACTAAGAGGGCAGCCCCGGGTGCAGATAACCCACCATCATCTCAATTATTACACTTGCATCTCGGAGCCCTAGAAGATGGCTGCTAGCTTGCTTTAAAGACGCATTTCTTTTTGTCACAGTGTATTAATCCTATTTGAGGAAGAGAAAAACCCAGTCCCCAAAATGCGAATAATGTAACTCCCTTAAAGCTGAATTTTGGCACTTATCTCCAAAACAGAGAGGGAAACTTCACTCCCATGTTTTTCCTTGCGTCCCCCTACCCATTAAATTTTAATATTCTGAACATTGCCTTATCTCCCAAACCGGGGACCAAGGTAATTATGAAGCAGCAATGCTCAGATAACACTACCTTCACCTCCGAACAACCCAGGAGGCTTCAGGGACGCCAGGCTGGCGAAGGATCTGCGGCATTCGAACAGTTCACGGCGCCCGGACCACCACCTGGCGCCCCACCGCCACCCCGCCGCATCCCACCGCCTCCCCCGGCTGGTGCGCCTCGTCCCGACTCCCGCCCTGCCCGAAGCCTGGCGCTGCCCGGCGGGCACCGGCCCCTCGCCCGCCCCCTCTGCCCGCAGCCAGCACCGGCGCAGCCTCTGCGGCCTCAAGCAAAAGCCGCTCCAGCCGCTGCACCCGCCGCCGCCTGCCCTCCGTGTCCACCATCGGTCTGTCTGTCTGCCCGAGGTCAGTCGGACGGTTATTAAAACCCCCGCGTTTGACCACAGCGCTGTCGCCTCTCTGCCCCGCCGGCATTGCCAGACGCTCCCTCCAGCAGCCGCTTTGTCAGCCTTGTCTGACAGAGCCAGGGTAACCTCCGGTGATGCTTTCGCAGATGGGATTTAAAATTAATGACAGTTTCTCAGAAGATGTCTTTCAAACGCTGCAGACCCAGGATGAGCCTGTCGGGAGTACCGGGGTGTCAGACTGTGCGCAGAGGATCAGGAGACTCCCACAGCTGCTGGAGGGAGACGTGGGCTGTAAGTTCCCTCCGTGAACCTCAGCGGGGGCGGCTGCTACTCCAAGTCCCACGAAGGCAACGGGATCTGCACAGATCCGTTCCAAGAACGTTACGGTTTTATCTGCCTGAAAGACCTGGTGTCCGTAAGCCTCGGTGGTGCACCAGAAGCCACTGGGAGAAACCACACGGATGGCTCCAGCCTGGGAACAGGGGCACCTCGCTAAGGCGAGCGGATTAAGGAGCCTTATCTACAAACAGCAAGCATTAAACCAGCTTCCTGCTTACAAATCATGGACTCTGCATACGTTCAGAGCATCTCAGGGCGATGGGAGCAGGTGCCAGCCCCGTGCCTACAATGATGAAGTTTTGGTAGCTGACCTGTAACCACCCTCTCCCGCTGGCATCCCCCCCGAGACACCAACTGTCCCAAGGCACCCCGGTGTCTCGAGGTGCAGGCGAGCTCCAAACAGACCGTGTCTTTCCTCCTGAACCTGCAGCACATCGAAACCCACAGATGGACGTCAAAGCAGAGCAAGAATTTCACTGTGCTTGTAAGCCTCTGGCCAAGAGGCTTCATAATTCTGATATCCAAATTAAGTTTCCATGGCACTGGGGATGCAGAGGGAGACTGAGCTGCTTTTTGTTCCCCAAGACTACGGCGAGAGGCATTTACGCCGAGCACACGTTGCAAGATAAAGCCCTCATTTCCTTTCGATAGCCTATTTAGGGTACGCAGCTAGGCCCATGCACGGCTGAGAAGTTTCTCAAGCACCCTTGGGCAGAAGTGTCATTTCTTTCCCAGTTCCCCCCCAGGAGCATGTGTGAGCGCTTGTGTTACCTCCAGAAACTCGTGACCAGGTGAGTCGGGGGATGGAGTTCAAAACTGGCCCTACAAATGTGAAGAATTTAGGGTCTTCGACCAAGATAACATCAAGAGTAGACCACAAACACAGAGCTACTGCACAGCAAAGCTTGGGAGGCGTTTATATACTGCTAAAAGGACAGCACAGACTAACCTTGTCCCCCTCTGTCCTCGTGTATTTCTAAAAAAAACAGGCTTTAAATCAGACTAATCCAAATTTGTGGGGGTTTGTACAGTAAACCTATTGGGAACAATAAAAGCGTGCAGGTGTTTATCTCTCACCTCATTTAAGGAGCTAATTCTCTATGTATTAATCCCACGCACCACCGAGCATCCCGACCCGACGCGCCTCCGCGGCAGGGCTCGCCCCACCCGCCAGGACCGCGTCCCGTCCAGCCGGTACCTGCCCCAGCGCCGCGTTTCGGCAGAGGCTCGCGCAGGGTGGGACCCGTTTTGCACCCGCCCAGGGCTCAGCGCGGCGCGGGCACTGGTGCCGCCGGGCTCCCCACCGGCGCCTAACGCGGCGGTTTTGGTAAGAAGCACCGGGGTGACCCCTGTGACTCGCGCTGAAGCGCCGCGGTTGCTGCACGGTCCCTTTGCTTTTCAGGAAGTGCAGGAAAAAAAAAACAAAATCATGAATACAACTTTTCCCCCCCTCCCTGATACGAGGAGTAATGACTTCCCTGCTGCTGCCTCCGGCTTATTTTGAGCACGCTGCATCCTGGGAGTTTTTGTTCTCTGCGTACAAAGTGATGTTTGAAGGGTTTTTGAACACCCAGAAACGGTAACAGATCAATTTAAGTACAACTGAAAGCAGCAGTTAGCCAGGGTCCTCGTAAGGTGAAGCTTCCTACATAGGACTTATTAATTGTAATTGTGTCACGTAATTGTGCCGCAGTCCTGGGTTCCCTACAGCAAAACACTAACCCTTTACTCTGCTGCCTCACCACCGGCAAAGCGTTCCCCCGGGTGCCCACCGACACGAGCCCGTCGCACGGGGCAGGAACCCGAGGCACGAATTTGCCCTGGCAGCGCTTCGAACAAGGTACGACCGGCTCCCGGCATCAACACCCCCGCCGTGCACGCGCCCTAGCTAAAAAAAGCAAACAGGAGCGTTCGAGACGGTCTCAAGATACTTTTTGGTTCTTCCCTGGCCTTTCTCTTCTGCAGACTGCTGCACGCCACGTCCTGCCCCGGCTGCGCAACCACCAGCTTGCTGCTGGGCACCGGCGCCTCCAGCCAGCGGGTCAGACCTCAGCACCTCCACTTCCACCTCACCGGCTCTCCCCACCAACTCATCCGGACCAACACTAGCCAGCGTGGTTCGGAGCTCGCGAGCCCGCGAGGCAGGACCTGCCAGGCGGCGGGAGATGAAGCCCCATCCCGGCTCACGCGTGGTGGGATGCTGGGAAACACTCCTGCGGGCCGGGTCTGCTCCCCCCCGCGGGGCGGGCCACGGCCGGGCAGGGTCCCGGAGCCCCCGGGGGATGTGGGATCGTGCTGCTCTCCCCCCACCCCGCGCCCCAGCCAGAGGAGAGCAGCCAACTGGACTTTATCTTGTTATTTCAACCACTTCCTCCTGCAACACAGCCGCAGAAAGCAGGCTCATCTTCACCAGCTCTGAAGCAGAGCAGGGGCTTCCTTTAGCTTTTGCTTCTCGCGGGCTCTCCCACAAGAGGAGCGTACGCCCCAAACTTCTGCAGCTGACGGCAAAGTGGGGGTTCGGAGGAGGGACCTCGGGGGGCTGAAGCCCAAGCACGGCAGCGTGCGCTAACCCTGCGCCGCCGAGCCCCCAGCAGCATTATCGAGGCGAGCAGCTCCATCTGCACGGGCGGCTGCTGACTCACATTTCCCGCACGCTCCACCCCGGCCCCCGCCACGCTCTGCACCCTCCCACACCACCACCAAAGCACCAGCACCCAGCCGGGGAGGAGGGTCCGAGGGGCTGAGCGGGGCTTGGCAGCCAGCAGCCGCCCTCTGCGAGCAATGGACTTGTCAAGAAGTTTTTCTACAGTCATTAAATCTATTTTAAAATGGAGGGGGAGCAGAAATCAAGCATTATTTGGTCCTCGCTCACTCTGCTTTAAGAAGATCACCGCTACCATGGGCAGGAGCATCAAATGCCCTAGGAAGCCACAGGCAGGGCATCCTGTTGTAGCAGGGATGCTCTCCATCAGCAGCTCCCACCAAAGGACCTCCCCAAACAGCCACCAGCAGCTATTCCCCCTCACCGCAGCATCTTCAAACAGGCAAATAAATGCTCGTCGTCAACTACGGGCAGCTCCAGGAGATACTGGGTCCCCAGTAAGAAAGCAGCAGCCCCAGGGCTTTGCAGCACGGCGAAGAGGGGAGGGCCGCCGGGCAGCCCCCCCAGGTGCTCGCAGGCTGGCTGCGGTGACACGCAGGGGTGCCCCCACCGAGGCGCCTCTCTGCAGAGGCACCAGACCGAGGCGAGGCCGCCGACCGCCAGCCCGAGTCTGGAGGGACGCGTGGCCCCGCTCTAAGTCAGCAGCCAGGTTTGGGCTGGCAAAGGGGGGGGGGCACCGAAGCGCTGCGCAGCAGCTGGCAGCTCCAGCCGCTGATCAATTGGCAATCACCTTATTAAGGCTAACAAGCTACTCCACCTGCAGCAAGCAAAGCGAAAGCCACATGGTGCGTGGCGAGGACACAACAAGGAAAGAGCAAAACCTGAGCCCTGCAGCCTCATTTCACTTTTGGTGGCTGTCACGCCTTACCCACTCGCCCCAGCGGCCGCTGCTGATTCGATGAGCTTAATTCTGCGAGGCCACTTTCAATCCCCCTCTCGTGCTGCAGCGGGGAAGCAGAGAAAGCAAACCTCCTTGCAATGAATGCCGGACACGGCGGCGCAGCAAGGAGCCCCTGCCCGGGTTCCTCCGGGCACAGCCACCTCCCGCAGGTCCACACAGCACGTGGCCACCCAGGTGCTCCAGGCGGGACCCAATTCCTACTCCTCTCACGTTCTCCACATGGAGGGGGCTCAGACCTGCACCCCAGCCCCCCCTCCTGCCCACCAGCATCCCCTGGGGCTGCTGCCGGACCCCTCCATGGGGCGTCTCCCCAGGGTGGGCAGCGGAGCCCCGGGGCCAGCCCCTGGGTCAGGTTTTAATTAGCAAACAGCAGCAGAGCCACAGCCAGGGTCTCCAGCCGCAGTCGAGGCCCTGCTACGCGCACCGGGAGGTTGCTTGTGTTGTCAGTCTGGGGATAGGATTTGTCCTGAGCCACACGACAAGTCCGTGGCCGAGCAAGGGACAGGGCTGGGCTGGCCTGGTGCTGCACCGGCCTGACCACAGGCGCCCCACGGTCCTGCAGAGAGCACAGAGGCACGCTCGCTGTCCAGAATCTGCTCGGGAATCATTCACGGGAAGCTCGCTAGGAATAAGTCGCCGTTATTTTCCAAATCCTGTTCACACCAACGGCTGTCGTCCAACCTGCCCACCCGGTCGGCTGCAGGCTCGTCCCGGTGATGCACCCGGCAGGCTCCGGCCTCTGCGCAGCATCCTCCGTGCAGCATCCCCTGCGCATCGCCGGGGGCCGCGTGCCCGGGAGCCCTCTGCCAGCCCCGGGCTCAGCTCCCAGCCCCGCACCCCAGACCTCACCGGTGAGCCAGGAGGGGAGAGCACGAAAAGGACGTGGCCACCAGCCAGCGCCCCGGCAGGCACGAGGGAGCACTGCTGAGCTTCAGGCTCTTCCGAAGCAGCGAGCAGCTCTGATTTTACATAACAGACACACAAATTGGATGTTAACAAGAAAGGACACGCTGGGGTATGAGACACCGTGGACAAGGCTCCCACAGAATGGCTCTACTGAAGGCTCCCGAGCCCGGCGGCAGCGCCGTGGTGCCTGTGCCAAACCTGTGCCTGAGCCACAGCGTGCCAGGGGACGTGCCGTGGGACAGGACAGCATCCCCGGCACAGTGGGTCGCAGTCAGACCATCTGTAGGGGCAATTTGCTGTTTTGGAAATGCACTGTCTGCACCGGGCGCTCCGTTAACACCATCACACAGGGCTGGTCCTTCGGTGCCCGTGCCGAGCTGCCGGGGAAGAGGAGCGAGGGAAGGGACGCCAGATATTAGCAGCCTCCTTCAAGAGCCCTTCCCAGCCACACAGACTTCCAGTCTCCTCCCGACTCCCCATCCATCAGGAGAAATCCCACCAGAAGCACCGTCCTGGAAAATATTTCACACAATCACCTAAGCCACATTTCCCGAACGTGCCATAAAAATAGGAAACAAGACCACGTCAACCCCTTGCTGAAGTTGCAGCCTCTCCCCACCTCTCCTCCCTCTCCCTTCTCCCCGCAGCACTTCGAGTTCCATTTCATACTGTGAAATGAAGAAACTCCCACAGGTTTGTCTTGGGACAGCCGATTTCCTCGGAAAGTCTCAGCGCGCTGCTGACTTTAAACCCTTTCCCCCCACCAGGAGCCAAAAGGCAAGCTGGCAAGGAGGGCAGGCAAAAATCTGCTGCAAAAACACCCTAATAATTTAGAAAACTTCCAATGAAGGAAAAGCACCATTTATCAAATGCAGGCCTTTTCACACAAAAGCAAACAGCAGCGCCGGGGGTCAAGGGCTGCCTGAGCAGAGCCGAAGTCCAGGAGACAGGCGGATGCCCGCGGGGGCCCCTGGGACGGGGAGGCTGAGTTTGGCGGAGCAGGAGCTCGCAGGGGGACCCGCTGGCACCAGGCAGCCTCCCAGACAGGTCTCGCCACAAAGAACGCAGTGGTTTACCCAGTTCGGGCATAAATCGGGCACAGAGCTGCAAAACCCCAGTTTTGCTCCAGCAACGCCCTCAGCCTCCCTGCCGTCAGTCAGACCTCTCCAAAACACACCCCCTGCACAGGGACCGGCACCGAGGGCTGCGGAGAGCAGAGACCGAGGGATGGGGCACCCCAGTAACGGCGGCTGGAGCATCCGCACCCCGCTCTCCACCTTATTACGAGCCTGCTCAGTCCCCAGCTCCACGGGGGAATTTTGGGAGGTCTCACAGGCTTCCTGCTCCAAGTGCTGCCAATGGGGACTGCTGATAAGAAATCCAGCCACTTCCTTTGCAGGAAAAAAAACAGCTTTAGTGAGCGGAGGGCGAGAGCACAGCCGCTCCAGCAGCGCCCGGTGCCAGGGGCACAAAGTCTTGTGCCCCCCCGGGAGGAGGCTCAGCTCCCCCCGGTACCACTCACGCGCGCCCTGCAGCGAGGCAGGTCCCGGCTGAGCTGGGGGCGCAGGGACTGGCACGGCGGGACGGGGTTAATGCCGACTGTGGGTCCAGCCGGGGCACGGGGCTTTGCCCACAGCAAGCCGCCCAGCGTCGGACCCCCGCGGGGCTGCGGGACCGCCTGGCACCTCGCTAACGCGGAGCGGGACGTGGGGCGCGCAGCCGAGGCTCGCTCGATGGAGGATGCTCGCCTCGGTGTCGAGGGCTTCCCTGGGCTTGCCTCGGCTGCAGCCAGGAGATGCACGCTCGCTTCTCGGGAGAGGCTTGCCAGCAGCCCCGCCAACAGCAAAACCCCTCAGCGCTGACCCTCGCAAGACAAGCGCTACCACACTCCAGCCCCCACATGCCACAGCTACCCTGCTGCAGGAAAGGATGTAGATTACACGGGGTTTTGTTGTTTTTCTTCCCTTGAAAACAGGCCATTATCTCACGACAGTTTGGAGCACTGTATGTTATTACACAGCAACATTACTGCCTTTAAGACATTCAAAGGGCTGCAGCTGGCAAGATCTCTGGTGTACTTGGCACTCCTTTTGATGCTATACAGATAAGATATTAAAATAACATTTCCAACATGTAGATTTACTGTGTCTGCTTGCTCCTCTCTCTCTCTCCAGCCAAAGCCATTTAAAGCAAGGTTTTTATTGATGCTGCAAGACAGGCGGTGCACAGCGCAGCACGGGCTGGAGGAGTCACCTTGCTGGGGGACAAAGCGGGGCAGCTCTGGGTCGTCTGCCCCTGGTATCCCAAGGGAAGGTCCGGGATTCGGCTCCGGGTAGGACACACTCAGGAACCTGTTAGACGTGATGGCCGGGGAGAGCTGACGGTGCAGAGATGCGCCAGCACTCGACCAAGGGCAGCAGAGAAAGCGCGGATCACACAGTACCTGCAGCATCATATTAAGGGAAGCCTCTCAATACCTTGGGGGGGGGGGAGAAATGAGACCTGCTTAATGTTTGGTTTTGGTTTTTTTAAAAAAACAAACCAGTTACTGTTTAGGTGAATTTTGCTTTAGCTCTAAATGGCCGGTATGCCTGGCTTCGGCTTCACCGAAGAGAAAAAAAGCGGGGGGCAAAATACTCCCCCAAAACTTCATCAAGCCATGAATTAAATTTGCTTTTCTTGGGCAACGGTCCTGTATAATTACATGCCACTGTGCTCAATTAAAACATTATCTAGGCTGCCAGCTTTCAGAGGAAAGAAGAAGAATAATTTTATTTACATGGAGCTCTGCAAAGAGCTTTCTTGGTTCACTTTCCCCATCCATGTCCCTGCTGGCCAATATGCCTTTATTAATGTTTACGATATGGCCTACTTTTTAATGCGACTCTGTCCCAGTGAAAGAATCCATTTGCATTTTTAATGGAATTTGGATAAGCAATTTAGCCTATCCCCCAGCACGCTGGCCTCCACAACCCTCGCGCGCAGCCCGTGTGCTGCCAGCCCCTCTGCCAGGCTGCCGCGGCTTGTCTCCTGCAGGTCCAGGTGTTTTGCAGAGCAGCCTCTTTGCTGAGGGGTGTCATTTTACACAGAGTTTGTGCTGCTGCAGCCGGCACAGCACCCACACCATCCTCAGCGCGATGAACGCGGGCCGTCGCCGGCTAGCCCAAAGGCAGCCTTACATTCAGTTTATTTTAAATAAAGCAATGAAGGGAAAAGCACCATACATAAGGTACAAAATGGAGCGATAAAAGTGTTTAAGCTCGCCTGAAATTTCTCCCAGCTGTTATGTAGTACTTTATAGAAGTGAAATAGGGCAAATTTCAGAAATACTGGGCTGAGTTTTGCTTGTGTACCCCCAGCAAGCCTCTCCAGTCCACACTGGACTGCTCCTGTTTTCCCCTTTGCTACGCAGGGTTAAAAGAGAGAAACCTCTCTGCCGAGCCCTAAGAAGCTGCCTGCGGAGCCGGGGGAGAATGAACAGAAGCTTCCAGTACCTCGGTGGAAGTGTCAGTACCAGCTCAAACAGCAAGACGCAGCCCCCAGCCCGCGTGCCCGCCTTCGCCAGCCTGGCAGACACACGCCGGCTCCTCCGCCGCGCTCAGCCGGCGCTTCCACCGCTGAGATCTGCCCTGCTGTCCTTCAGTTTCGTCTTTGGAATAAAACCCTGCCCTTCAGCAGAAGAAGAGATGCTCGCCCTTTACCTGTGACATGCTTACATGCTACCGGGCCAGGCCACCTCACCTGGGCAGGAGGATGAGCTGCAGCAGCTGCGTCAGAAATCCCACCCCCCCCTCCAAGTAACCTTCCCTTGGGTCATCTGAAATTTCCCCTTCTTGCAGGAGAGTACGGTGCAGCATCACCCCACCAAGCCACCTCAGACATCCTGCAACGCCTCCCAGCACCTGCAGAGCCCAGGGAAAGCCACGGAAATGTCCCCAAAACTGCTTTGTACAGCAGCCTCTTGCATATCCACGCAGTAAGAATAATGCTCCTGTGAGCTTAAAGGCCACCCAGAATTGTTGATACCGAATGAGGAGGCAGATACACAACACCCAGCCGCTGGTCAGAGACCCACCTCGGGGTGGTTAAGTGGAGGGAGCTGTTGGATGCTCCCCCACCGCACTACCTTCAAAGCTCCCTGCAAAGCCACCCAAATGCTATTGCAAACACAAACTTGTGTCTGTTTGGGGTAAGAAAACTGCTAAAAAGAGGTGCTTTTCCAACCAGATCTTGTTTTAGCATTCCCCGCTTCACGCTGCCTCCCAGTCTCCCCCCTTGCACCTGCACCACACTGCCGTGCTCACCCATCCCGAGGGTCCTCGGCAGCCCACCCTGCTCCCCAGCACCCCGCTCGGCTGGGCTGGAGGAGCACAGACAGCCCCAGCGGGGCCGGGGTCCCGCCGGCCGCTCCTGGGGCAGCAGCGCTCCCGGCCCCCAGCTGCTGGCTCCCTCCCTGCCATGTCAACCCCATCTCAGATTCAGCCTCATTTGAGATTGGCAGCTGCTTGGGGGCGGCTTTCCATTTCTGAATGCACAGCAACCGCTCCTCGGCACATGATATAGTAACAAATATTTGGAAAGGTTTGTTATTTTTATATAAACAGAAACAACATATTGCAGAGGCCCGGTTAAAGAGCCTGCCCCTTGCTGCAAAGGTCTCTGGGAGCCGCAGCGCTGCTCCGACCTGCTCCGGGCCCCCGGAGCAACCCACGGCCCCGGACCACCCCGGTGCATGTGCCTCAGCACCCGGAGAGGGAGCGGCGAGGGATGCCAGACACGGGACTCGCTCATCCCAAGCTACGGAGGCTCCTGGTTCTGCGCTCCAGATCTCCCAGCTGTGAACAGCCTCTCTGAAGCTCGCCGTGCAGTTCTGCCAGAGCACGGCGTGGGAGCACATCTCCCATCACCTCTCCCAGCCCTCCCCCCGTCACCGGAGCCCTGTAACGCAAGAGACCTCAGGCTCCTCTCACCTTCCTCCTCCATCTCCTGGCTGCTCCCATCTCCAAACACTGGGCAGCCCATCAAATTTGTGGAAGACCCCAGAGACCCGCCCCGCCGCATGCAGCCCTTCAAGCAAGAATAAGGTCCCTCCATAAAATGCTGCATACCAGGCAGGCTATTTATCTTGGGATTTATGGGGACTGGAGCCACAGAAGAGGAAGCAGGTTCAGCCTAGGACAGCAAACTCATTTGCCAGCCGCCCCCAGGGAAGCACTTCTCTGCCCTTCAGACTCAGGGAACATCAAACGCACACCCACAAAAAGGTGTTTTCCAAAAAAATTCATCTGTTTTACACCCTGCCCGGATTCTAATTCGCTGCAAATGTGGTTCTCAAATAGAGCGTGTTTAGGTGGTTGAATCCCCTTCTTTAGTGCGTGTTTTCCTGTGTTACATCACCCTTCCTCCTTTAGCAGCTCCAGGATCTTCCTCCCCTTCCATCATCACCGGGGCACTGCTGCTCAGCTACGGCCTGACATGACATTTGCCTGCCTGCACCAGCCCTAATCAAACCTCAGTGCCATTAATAATAATTACATTATAATTCTATTTCATTTTAAATTGTTTTGGATGGCGAAGGCTGAACCCAGCATATTCACATTGCTAATGGAATTACCTCTGCCCCTGCAGCCCCGAGCGCCTGGGGAGCAGGCAGGCAGGCGACGGGGAGCGGCGTGCTCCTCTTGCGCCGGAGAGGCCCCGACTGCTCGAGCTGCTGCAGACCCACCTTCGTGAGCCGGGGGGGAAAGGAGAGACAGCAAGCTCCAGAGGCTTCGTCTTTGCCGAGCAAGCGGCTCTTCCCTGCCGCGTCGGCTCGCTTCAACGTGCGACGGGAGCTCTCGTGCCACGGACCCCTCGTGCGAGCGTCCCTACGGCTGCGGTGCACGAGCGCGCAGCCAGGCTCTCCGCCTGAGGCTACCTAGCACGGATTTAACGCCCCACCGATCCCCCAGCAGGCAGGCCACAGATCTAGAGAGCTCCAAGGCTTACACGACCCCCCCCCCGTAGTAACCAAAAGCAAAAAAGGAGGCGACTAAACCAAGCTTCGACGCTGCCTGAGCCTTTTCTCCTCCAAGGACGGCGTTCGCACGCCCGCAGCCCCCGTGCCCAGCCAGACCCCCCGGCTGCTCCTACTGCTGTCCCCGTTCGCGTGCGGGATGTGCTGCAAGGAAGACACCAATGTGCAGGGGCCGTCATTCGAGAGCGGCTCTTTGCTATGAAGTTATACCTCAACAAAAATGCTTTTTGCTGCTGCTCTCCTCAGCGCTACAAGATCCCGAACCAGGCAGAGCAAGCGGCTGAGCCCTGTCAAGTGCAGCGGGACTCGGGGCACGGCTCTGGAGCCGGGGTCCCAACACACACGTGTGATTTCCGTCACCTAAACGAGCCACTACCAGTAACAGAGGGGTTTGGACAGCAAGAGAGGGTCAACAAGCGCCCAGGAGCAGAACAGAACAACTCTTTGGCACTGAAGGTTAATGCCCCTTACAGTATCATTCTCCTGGAGTCGTAGTGCCACGCTCGGGAGGAGGCCAGGCTATTTTCAGTTGGGTTGAGGTAACTGAGGAACAATCCCTCTGAAGTCGCTTGCTGCGTTACAAGGCCAGGGTCTGGCCTACATAAAATCCCGTTACTCCTTGAGCAGGCTGCTGAAGTCCCTCTAGTGAGGGGGGAACGTTCTGGACACTATTTGTTAAAAACCCCAAAGGCAAAGGCATAGCTAGAGTTTTGATCATCACCTCCACCCTGCAAATTACAGGGCTTGCTAAAGCCCTCCCCTTCTCTACCTGCCACCAGCGCACCTTACAAAATCAGCATTCCCAGCTCCTGCAGTTTTAAAGGAAAACATCCCAAATATCAATTGATGCAACATTGGGAGCCAACCTACTCTATGGCAACCTGAAAGGTCTTAATTAACCATGCGGGTGGCATAGCGAGCAGCCCTGAGGCACACCGAGCTCGTAAACTCTGGTTTTGATAGTAGGTATTGAGGAAAAAAAAAAAGATCTCATTCAATCCCTTGAGAGTTCAGGCGGCTCTTTCATTAGCAAAAGATACCCTTAAATTCCTGCACAACCTGAAAAACTATTATATTCGCAACTTAAAATCCATCTGAGTGTCTTAACTAGCAGGGAGCGGGGAGGAGAAGGACGAATTAAATCAGGTTTCTAACCCAAGAGCGCCCGTTCCCGTAGCAACGGCGGCGCTTTGCGAGGGCTCTGGCGGAGCACGGGCGGCTGGGTACGCGGCGTGCAGAGTCCGGCTAACAACCGGCCGCCCAGAGGGCCCGAGAGGCTGCCCTGGCGGGGAGGCTGCAGCCGGGCACGCGCCGGCGCTGGGGGGAGGCCAGGCGGTAGCCAACGTCTGCTCTCGCAGGAATTTCAGCGTACAAACCAGCTGGTTTTTAAAGACGTGCTCTGATAGCTCAGAACGAACAGAGGGGCCGGCGGCATGTGGAGAGAGGGGAAAGTGTTTAACCACCGCCGAACTGGTAATTTTCTCCAGGGAAGGAAACAAGCATCCAGGTGGGCATACAAGAAGCAAGAGCTCCCAGCGTACAAACACTTCCTTTGGGGAATTATCAACTCTCCAGTGAATTCCTGACCAGCCAGTAAGACGGTACTTAGGCGTCATTATTTCTACAGATACAAAGACCAGGAAAAAAAGCGCCAACCTTGATCTTCAGCAGAATCAGCCTGGAGTCAACTTTCAGGTGAAATTTGCCAGGTGACTCTGGAGCAGAAAAAGCTTGTTGTAATCCAGAAGTAATCATGAGAACGCAACGCAACTCTTCAGTCTCACCACTCCTCTTAGATTTAGGTATTCATTTTTCAACCAGCTCGATACTGAGAGCGACCCGACATCGTCACACAGCGACACTGAAAAAAAAAAACCCAATATGCTCCCACCACAGTCACTCTTTCAAAGCCTGACGCACAAACAAGCGATTCTGGCCAATTTCTCTCTCGGTCATATGGAGTAGATCTGGTAAAACCACCAAAAAGCTTCCAACAGCGTGAAGAACGAAGAGCTCGGTCGTCCCCGTATGACAAGGGCTGAGCGCTGCGAGGGCTTGCGGCAGCACCCATACGGCCAGGGGAGCTCTGTGCTGCCCCGCGCGCAACGAGGGCAAGAGCTTGCCGCAATTTTAGCACGCGCTTCTCAAATGCGGTCACGGGAGTTTCGCCTCCGCAGGGCTGCGGAGCGAGAACCGCGCCAGCGACACCGAGAGGTGGGTGGCCTTAGCACCCACTGCACGGGGTCTTCCAAGTGCTTTGTCTCTGAAGGGGTAGTGAAGCACCTTACTCCATCGCAGAGATTTATTTGTGCTAAAAAAATAACAGCAGATCTTCCGTTCCAGATGACGATGCTGGTGACGCTATCAATACACAGTGAGCAAAACTTGACCTGAACCAACGCTGCATATCCACGTATTTCCAGATCTGCGCAGAGACAGGATGTTTGGGACCCACATCTCTAGTTTGGAGTACCACCAAAGAGAGCAGATGACATTATTCTGGAGAAGAGGGGGCTGAGGGGAGCCCTTCTCGCTCTCTGCAGCTGCCTGAGAGGGGCTGGAGTGAGGGGGGGGCTGGTCTCTGCTCCCAAGTCACCAGTGACAGGGCGAGAGGGAACGGCCTCAGGCTGCGTCAGGGGAGGTTTAGGTTGGAGATGAGGGAAAGTATCTTTAGTGCCAGAGCGGTCAGGCCTTGGCACAGGCTGCCCAGAGAGGTGGGGGAGTCACCGTCCCTGGGGGGGTTCAAACACTGTGCAGATGTGGCACTTCAGGGCATGGTTTAGGAGGCCTGGGGGTGTTGGGTTGGGGGTTGGACCTGATGATCCTCGAGGTCTTTTCCAACCTTAATGATTCTGTGATTCTATGATACACCAGCATCCCACTGGGGTTGCTCGCATAAGAAGCGCCAAGTGTGACCAGCAATCCGATGTCTAAGGACTCAGTAGCTTCCCTTCCTTCAGGACCCCTGCTCCTTGTGAGCGATTTCCACGCAAGCATGGACAGAGCTCATTGAAAAAAAGATTCAAAGGTTGTGCCTTAAAGGTTTGGGCACGTCTGACTGCAAAGAGACAGGAGCCCAGTTCTGCAGTGCTACCTGCAGCTCTGCGAAGACACCACACCTCGGGAGACAACGCCTCACCATCCACCTTCAGCTGCCAAAGAGGCCACTGAAACCTGGCCTCGAGGATCAGCTTTAGCAGATTCAGGACTCCAGGCTGATGCAAAAGCAAGCGAGCACCAGTCAGCCCAGTGCACCGGACAGGAACGATGCAGCACATTTTAAGAGCTACAGGCAGGTTAGACAACACCGATTTTGAAAGGACTGACCTGGCCCCTCCGTGCAACGGCATCACATTAATATTGGCACAACCTTCAGGTTGCTCCTTCTGCAGGAGCGCTCGTGCACGGCAGGAGACGTGCCCGTAGAAAGCCCTCGCTCCATCGTACCCACCTCTGGGACCTGAGAAGCCTCAGCATTAGCAAAGCCCACCTGGAAGCTGCCACGCAGCTTCCTTACAGGGCAGGCCCAAACCATTGCCTCGGCGAAATCTGAGTTTCTACCTCAAAAGCCCAGCTTCAAGATTGCAGCACGAGAGGTTTTATGCAAGCCCAGACCACATACATCCACCCACGCAGATCAAGGGAGCTCTTCCTGCACACCCCCACACCTTCTACCAGACAGACCTGCAAATTTTATTACCAGTTTCTAGTAGCAAGTCTGGAGGAAGGAGTTCTTTACAGGAAAAAAAAAAAAAACAACCAAAAAACAAACAAACAAACCTCGGAAGAGCAAGCAGTAGCCAAAGCTGCCATCTCTCTGGGGGCTGCAGCAGAAATTTCCCCTCAAGAGGAGCATTTTGACCTTCCTTGCCTAAAAAGGGCTCACGACAAACTGATGCTCGGCTGACATGCAGAAGCTCTAGAAAACAAACTTCTCCTGCCAAGCATGGACGGCTGTCTCGTCCTCGCCACTTGAAACTTTGGCTGCTACATCAGATTTCCATTTGAAAAGCGCAGCCTCATGGGAGCAGAGACAAACACGGCAGGCGGTGCTCCCAGCCCAGCCCACGCACAGACCCCCGGCTGCCGCGGAGAGGCCGGGGTGGGCAGAGGGACCCAGACCCGCTCCCACCCCCACCCCGCTGCGCGCCAGCGCCGATGGGAACAGTCCTGAGCGCCCCTCGCCCCCGCTCGGGAGGTATCACTACAGCCCTACGCCACGGCAAAAGGCAGATGGATCGCTCTCACATCAAAGGAAAGACGGACCGAGTCAAAACAGAGAAGGATGCCTTTTAAATTGACCGATTGCGGGGAGGGTCCCGGTGCAGCTGCCGGGGATGACAGAACCAGGCAGCGTCCCCGGGGACGCAGCTCAAGACAGCTCTTCGCTCGCTCGAGTACAGAAGTGGGAGAGCAATTAGGAGGAACAGCAACGAGCTGCTCCCCCTTGCAGCCTTCCCACTCGCGAGCACCCTCCCTCGTGCCGCAGTGCCGGAGAACGGCTCCCCGCCGCAGCGGGGCCCCCCATGCCCCCCGGCAGCGCGGCCCCGACCCTCCACGCCAACACCAGCCGGGGGGTGGGGGGCTTGCTCCTCTGAGCATCACAAGAGACAACAGTCAAAGACTTCATGAGGTTGCAGAAGGGCTGGGGATGGAGCTGCTGCCTTGTCTCACCCGTGGGCAGGGATGGGCTACTGGAAAGCCCTCGCTGCCAACAGAGCAGCGGCACAGTGACACCAGCAAAGCAGCTCTCCAGCCCCGGCTGCAAGCTGGGGGTCAGCTCTGCAGTCAACATCTTGGTTTTAAACTGAGCAAGTGTAAAGCAAAGAGGAAAGGCTGTACAGCAGCACGATGGGATCGCAGAAGAGCGTGGGATGGGAAAGGCTTGGAGCTCCTGCAGGCTGCTCCCGGGGTACCAGCCATCAGCGGGCCCTTGCACAGATGCACAGTCTTGCTTACAAATCCTGAACCACTCTCGCAGGAAGCTTTATCACAACAAGGTAAGTCCAATTTGGCCGCGATGCCCCACTCTGGAAAGCAAAGGTGGAGCGCGCCCGTGGTTCCAATGGGGAGGATGATCCAGGAGCATGGAAAGAGCCAGAAACTGCACGCAGCCAACAAGGAGATGCTGAGCGCAGCACAGAGGTCCTCTGCAAAGGGAAGGATCCTGACTGCTTGCCAGGGGAATAACTAGGGGATTCAAACCTCTGACAGTCACCAAAGAGGGAGCATATGCCAGCCACTTCCCTTTTAGGCAGGACTCCAGGAGCGAGACCAGCGAGCAGCTGGGCGCGGGGTGCCCAGGCTTCACCACGCTCGCCGACTGCAGCTGTTTGACACCTTGCCTGCAACCACCAGCCCAGCCACTGCTCCTGCCTCCGAAAACTCCTCCTCGGAGCAAGGAATGAGTAGGACCCTGCAAAGGATGCACTGTCACACCCCGGCATTAGCGCTGGAGCTCTGCCAGGCACGAGGCAAGACAAGTTCAAGCTGGTTAGTGAGAACCTCCAGGCTTCAGAAATAGCTTTGGGGAAGTGATACTACAGATGATGCTTCAGGGCACACACGGGGACTTCTCGGGGTGCGGGGCCTGGTACTGCTTTGCTGCGGCAGCTTCCTGCTCTCCCACGGGCGGCGATGGGACCGTGGCCCCGGCCGGGCACGCACTCGACCAGCGGCTCGGCTCCCGAGGTCCTCGCCGAGCCACAGCGCTAAAATTGCCCCAGGGACCGGGGAAAACCAAGGGCAAGCTAAGCACGGCATTTCTGGACTGGACAGAGTCTGGAGGCCTTTCCTCCATCACTCAACAAGTCCGGGGAGCAGAAGTCTGCTCTCACTGGATCTCCTTCACCTCCTGCGTGGTCCCGCTCGCCCTCCGCCCCAAGCGCAACCCGACCTCGGCTTCCCCAAAACCAAGCCCACAGGAACAGCCTGTCCCAGGCCTGTGCACTGCCATCTCCCCTTGTTTTAATTTCTGTTCTTCTGCCTTGATATGAAGTCATGTGTTGAAATTATCAAAGAGCTGGAAATGAGTCAGCACAGTAAACCACAGCCTAAGAATGTAACTAATTAAAACTATTCACTCAAGCCAGCATGTTCCAACATACTCAAGACCCTAAACAAAGCCAATCGCATCAGTGGGATGCGGCACACGGCCCCAGTACGTTGGCTCCCGTCTCCTGCAGCAGATTGTACTAAGAATGAGTTGCACACCGATGCAAAAGTGAGGGCTTCGCTACCCGGGGACCGCGTTCCTCAGAGATCAGGAGATGGATTTTGAGAGCTTTACTTCAGCCTCCCAGACTACAGAAGTCACGCTTCGGTTGGGGGAACATCTGAAGCCATTACCAACCCACCAAGGGGCGGAGGGCAGAGAGCAGCGTTTGCACAAGACTGAACAAACGGCGACTTGGACACAGCAAGTCAAACCAGCACCAGAAGTGAAGTGTAACTCATCCCTGGTCTGCGCAGGATGAGCAAGGAGGAGTAGGTCAGGCAACTGTTTCCTACCTTTAATATATTTATCCTCCCACTCTCTTTCGTAGAGGTGGGAGTGTAATTTGCTCACCAAGACTAAGAGACACCGAGGTCACACAGGCAGATGACGGCAGAAGAGGGATCGGAGCCCACGGCATTTCCCAGGCCCAGAAGCAATGCATTAGCCGGGTCTGCTGCAGCTCCCACCGACCGGGAGGACCCAAACGCTTCACTGTCACTGAATGATGCTGCTGGTGTTAGGGAAATGCTATGCAAATAAATGCTGGGACATCCATTTGCAGAGTAATACCCACAGGGACAGGGCTGAAAGGCTAGAAAGAGAAGAGTGCGTTGCTGTCAGCGTACATGGGCGTCCCACACGCACAGCAGCGGCGGGAACAGGGCTGCTCCGGTCCCCCCCCGCAGACGCAGAACCCAGGGAGACGCGCCCCCCCCACCGTGAACATCGCAAGAGGAGTCGAGAAGGCACCTTCCGGACACCCACGGACACCCACGCAGGCTGCCGGGCCAGCCTAGTGGCTCCTTATGCACCAAACCCACCCGTTACAGGGCACGGGAGCAAGGCAGAGCGGAAGCATTTTAATCACGGGCTTACATGAGTAAAAAGCATTTAGTTAAAGACCTCTCTGCCGCAGAGAACGTTTCCTTTACGCAATTGAGATGGAGTATGAGAGCACGAAACCAAATCCAGTAAGTGCAGCGGAGGTGCAGCAGGCGAGGCGGGCAGCAGAGCCTGCCAGCAGGCACCGGCCCCCCAGCACAGAGATGCTATCGGCCCCCAGCAGCGCACACACAGCAGCGGGGCGGGGGGAGAAGTGCAGGAGAGTGATTTGTGAGAATCTGTAGCATTTCTTCGGCATTAAAGTACGGAGATGCTGAGCGCTTTATCACAGCACTTGTCTCCCTCCCAACCAAGTAAGAGAAAACAAAGATCCAAGACCCTGTAATGGACCTGTTATTTAATAAATACAAGTATGCAATAAGACCTGGCTTACGTTAACAAACTTTGACAGGAGATAACTAACCATCCCGCTATAAGCGCAGCAAGAATAACATCAGACAATTAAACGGCACTTCTAAAAATAGACTACCTGACCTGCTACCACTTCTGACTATCAATCCAGCCTTCCCTGCAGAGAAGCTGCTAAAGTTGAGTCAAACCTCAAAATACTACCTCAAAATAGTTGTTCTCGCATCTGACATGGTGCCGTGTCTGTAAGCGATCCACCCCTTCCTCAGTTTAGATCACTCAGAAACTTTCACAGAAAGTAAAATCACCGTGTGTCAGGGCAGAAGCAGAGAGAGACAGATATTGATTGCGGTAACAACAAAAGCTGTGGAAAAGGTCGCAAAAAACCAGGGCTGCAGCCAGCTGGGGCTTCACAGCGAGAGGCGCTCGCAGCTCGAGAAGCGGCGACGGGGAGGGAGCAGGCAGAGCGCGGACATCGTCATGGTCGCCAGCGAGCTCGAGCCACCCTTCAGGAGGTTTGTTGAGAAACGAGGAGTTCAAAGCCTGAGGAGTTCATCGGTTGGCGCCTTCCGTTACTTTCTGTCAGCCCACCAACCCCAACGCAGGCAGACACGGTGCGGCGCAGCCCCGGGAGGGACTCGCCGCCCGCGCGGGCAAGGGGGGCTTTGCCCGCACCCGCCCCGCAGCCTCCCCGCTTCGAGCTCGGCTACGGGAGCGCTGCGTTTCGCGCCGACGAGTTGCATCGCTCTTGCTCCGCCGGCTGTTGAGGCGCGAGGTCGGCTCTGGGCCGCAAGGCAACGGGCGCCTTCATCTCAGGTTTTGTAACTTCTGCCCCACGTTGCTTCAGCCAGAAAGCTGGACGCGACTTTTGCCTTCTAGCTCTTCCGACAACGGAGGCACAGACTGAGCCTGAAGAAGCGCGTGCGGCTTCGGAAGGAGCGGCAGCAGCCCCACGGGGTCGCGCTGGGCTAGGGCAGCCTGCCGCCAAGGGCGCTCCGGCGGGAAGGCAGGGCGCTCCGTGGAAGCGAGCTAAGCTGTGCAGGAGAAGTTTTTATCTGGGTACGACAACACCAGACAGGCTGGACGTCACCTTCGCCAGACACACAGATGAGTTACACCATGCCCCAGCTGGCCACCCAACAGAGCGGGGTCCTGAATCGGTCGCATACACGCAAATAAACTTCAAAAAAATGACCATTTTAAAGACCTAGCACACACCTGAAACGTGGGGTTTGGTTCTTCACTTGTCTTTAGGGGTTTTTTTTTTCCCCAAAGACTGCACTAAAACCTAAAGGGTGATGAACAAAAGTTGAAAACTCAGGTTCTTGATGCGATTGAGCACAACGCTGCAAGGAGCAGGGCTGCACGGCGAAGCCTCCAGCCGCTGCAGCCCAGGGACAAGGTTCAAGAGCCCCCAGGCCACCCAATCGAAGACGCTGCCCATCAGAGGACACCCCGGAGCGCCCGGCCGCCGCGGCGCACCAGCGATGCCGGGGCAGAGGGAGCGTGGTGCCCGTCACACCCAGAAGCGGAGCGCGCTGGTGACAAGTGAACGTTGTGCTGCTGCATCCCACGGACAAAGCGCTCGTGCCGGCCCCCACCGGGACCCCCGGCAGCCACGCACAGCAACACCCCCTTCTCCTGGTGTCGGCGGCTCCAGGGACCCATCCAAAGCACACGAACGCTGCTCATGGGGGGCCAGGGGTGACCCCTTATCCAAACTAGATCAGGAACACCCCAGCTCTGCAAAGAGACTTTTAAGCAGCTCTTCCAAGGCTACTCCAGCACTCCTGAACCTGAAAGCTCTCCCAGGTCCTGTTCTTTAATCTTTCTGCTAATAATTTTCGTTCCTCTGCCAGTAGAGAAAGTCATTTACAGGAAATTACTCTATGGTTTCCGTGTTACTTCAGCACAGCCCTACTTACGAAACCTCTGTCTGGGCCAGGGAGCTCTAACATGCACCCAAGGAAGGGACCAATGCCAATAAAACTGCCCTGCCTGGATTTGCCACCTCCTGTCCAGTTCACCAGCACCCCCACAAGCCCCGTACCACAACTTCCAGCCCTGCTCCCAGCTGTGGCCGCGCAGAGGAGCCCCTGGGCTGATGCTCTCGCCGCTGCCAGTGGGCTGCCCTGCAGACAGGACCTGCTAGCAGGAACAGCACGGGCCAGAAAAATAAAGAGAAATGGGGACTATTTCCCTTGCAGAGGGTTGTGCTTCCCCAGCAAAGCCCCCCACGCGAAGTATTATAAAGCTTTAGGGAGGGGGTACGGGCACCCCACGGCCGGGGGGACCAGGGCTGGCGGATCTGAAAGGACAGGCAGCGTTAACGCAGCGCAGGAGCCGGAGGCTTCGCAGGAGACAAGCAGCATCCTGAACCGCTCCCCCAGCTCTTCTGCATGAAACAGGGTAATTATCATGTCCTTCCTTCCCCCTCCAAAAACAGTTATAAGGCAGTGGTGGGATGTTATTTGACAGCACAGCTGAGCTCCGCTCCTCGGGAAGGGAGACGTCATGGGAACAGCATCACGGCGCACAGCACCCAGCATCAGCCGAGGAGCCCGGGTGCTGCCATGCAGGGGCCAGAGGCTCCAGCCAAGCTTCCCAATCATTGAATACAAAGCAAATGTGTGGGTTTTAGTCAGCCTCTGCTGTCTGAGGGGACTCTGCCATCAGATCCAACTGTCCTTGCAGACTATCAGCCCCGCCGCAGGCTGCCCACCTCGCTCCCACCCGGAGCTCATCCCCTCCAGCATCTGCTTCCCTCCACTGCAGCAGAGGGAGGGTTGCTAGCTGCACGCCCCAAACAAACATTAACAGCTTCAACAACAACAGAAAAATTGAGGGTTTTTTTCAGGACATAAACTGCCACTTTCCTCAGCTGTTTCGGCACGGGTTTGCTACGGTCTCCTTGGACACAAGCCCTGCTCCCTGGTTTAGCAGCAGCACCGATGCTCCCGGCCGGCTCTGCTGGAGGACACACGTGGCTCCCGCTCGCAGCGACGCCGAGCCACGAGCCTCCACAATTAAGCTGCTTGTTTCGGTGTAATGGCTTGGCAGTTCGCATACAGCAGGGCCTGGACAGCAAATAAAACCTCAGCAGGACGAGACCTGAATGTGCAATAACCCCATCAAAGGGGAGCAGCTGTCCTGACAGGCAGCCACCTCCAGAAGGCCACTGCAGAGCAATTAGGAGGAGTCCAATGGTCTTGGAAGAAAGATGAGATACGAGTCTTTTATAGACATCCATCGGCCCTCGCTCGTTAGAGGAAAAAGCACACGAAAGCCAATAAACAGGAATTTAAATGCGAGCAGCAGGGATCCATTTACAGACACCTCCATTACTAAAAAACACAAGCAATTACGCAGTGACTGCCCAGTGTTTCCAGCACAGAGGCACCCACCCGTGAGCTCCTCCACGTTTCAGGGTCACGTACCTGTCCCAGAAATTTTATGAATAAAAGTGTTCAAAGAAACGGTTTGACCCTAGCTCTCCTGCAAGTTCAGTTTTGGCCTTGTAATAAATGGACAAGTAATAACAGCTCCTCGAAAATCATGGGGTATTCTAACAGCTAGGAAATCACGGTCCTGAGAGCGACCGTCTCAGGGACCGAGATGCGCACACCTCAGGTCTGGCTAAAGCCCACCAGCATTTTTGTTTGCTAACTGTGTTCCTGAAGCCAAAAGCTTTAGCACCCCATGCAAGTCAGGGAGCTGACAGCTATTATTTTCGGAGTCTCCATATGGACCCACTGCAGCATCTTGCAGCTCTAATTTAGGGCACAGACTGGCTTGGAGGGGATGGTTGTTTCCACCCCCCCAGGTCCACTGAACAACGGAGCGTGTCCCCAGCCGGCTCCAGCAGCACGGTGCTGCGACACCGCTGGACCCTGCTTGCCCCCGCAGAAATAAAAGATGAAAAGGAAAACACCGGCCGAGAACGTGCATCCCAAAAATATATTCAAGGAATGAGTTTCTTTAGGGGGGGGTGGAACGTGCTTCCCCTTGTGCTGCCGAGGGGACCATCCTGGGGAGCCTGCCTTCAGCACCCACACGGGACCGCGGTGCCCTTTCAAAGGGAGAAGGCGCTTCTTTCTCCTACGTGTAATGCAGTTTTGCAGTCACACGCACCGCGCGCCCCGAAGGCAAGAAGGGCAGGAGAAAGGGCACCGGCACCGCACAAGTGCTCGCCGCACAGCGGGAGGGTCCCCCGCCGCAGCCATGCACGTGCAGAGGGAGAAGCACCACGAGCAGACCAAGAGCTCTGAGCCCGTTGCGTCCCCGCAGCCCAGGGCGGCTCTGCCACCCGTGCGTGCCCACGCAGCGCGTGGGTGCAGCTGCAGCAGCTGAGACCTCAGCTGGAGACCCCCCGTACAGGCTCGCGCCAGCCGTCCTACACCGAGGACGCTGGTCAGCAAGGGACAAGAAGGGATTCTGCTCCAAAGAGAGCAACGGCCACCCAGGCAGCCGAACACCCCGAGGGGGCCGGGGAGTTCCCACCAGCGGCACTATCAAACCCAGGAGACATCCGACAGCACCACCTTGCCCTGCCTCAGCAGTGCCGAGCAGCGGGCGACGCAAACCGGTCCCACTGCGATGCCACGGGGACTGGGTTCTGCTCCTGCCGTCACCCACACCAGTCAGCGTGTCTGCGGGCTCCTCGGGGCCACCAGCCTCCACGCCCCTGCCCCAGCCCTGCCTTCCCCACTAACCAGCCGCAGCCAGCACCACCATCCAACTGGGCCCGCTGCGCCTTCCCGAGCATCCCAGCGCAGGGGCGAGGACGGCGGCACAGCCTGACACCTGGCAGCCCTTTGCTTCCCCCTTCAGAAGTGACCAGATCAGCCACGTTATTTTGAACCCTCTCTAGATGCTGACATACCACTGCTTACTCACATGATTTTCCTCTTACTTTTTAAAGAAGTATTCTTGTTTCACTCTGACATGGTTGTAGAAAAATTACAGCCAAGCAGGCAGCGATAAGGGAGGAACTTGCAGCAGAGCTGCAGAGTCTGAAGCACCCAGCTGCCGAGGCTCCCGATTCAGGAATAAGATAAGTCACTGCGCCCCACGGCTAGGATGGGGCCCCCACTGCTGCCACCCAGCCCGGTCCTGGGGCTGCACTGGGGATGCCGGGCAGCCCCTCCACCCGCATCAGAAAAGGCTTGCTGCCTTCAAACCCCCACGGACCAGGAAAAGGTCGAGGAAAGGGCGAGATGCTCAAAATTACAAAGTTGCTCGCATGCGAGGAACGACGGAGGGGGCTGCACCCCCACAACCTGGAGGTGGGGCAGATGGAGGACGCAACAAAGCCTCCAAAATCCTAGCTGGCGTGGCAGGGGTGAGGGCTGGCTGTTCTGCCTCCGCCGGGGCGAGAGCTAGGGCCTGCCAAACAAAACCAGCAAGGGCAGGGGCAAAAGCAAACCGGAGAGGGAACAGAGCTTGTTGAGGCCGCGGGAGAGCCGGGAACGCCTCGCTTGTGCGGGTTACCTCTGCAGCCCTCCCTCGGGTAAGAGCGGAGTGACGGCGCGAGCCGCACCAAGCCACCAAAGCACAAGCTGCAGGGCGTAAAGTTCATTTTGGTGGCTCTGAAGTGGAGCATCTGAAAGGAATTCGCAGGTAACCGCTGCGTTCGGTGCTCCTTTACAAGAATCACGGCCTTATAATTTCTGCAATTAGAAAGGGAGTTCTTCTACCGCGATCTAAAATAGAAGTTTTTGTCACAAATTACTAGCTTTCACTCCCCTCAAACCTGAGCTTAAACCGAAACTTAAATGGAAATTTACAGGAGAATGAGAAAGTGAGTCAGTCTGCCCTTCCCAACAGTCGTTTATTTTCATCCTCTTGGACTCAGTTAATAGTAACACCAGAGAAATTAAGTTTCTTCCAAATTTACAGAACCCAGAACGGGGGAGGCGGTTTTGGAAGGGAACTCCGCCGCGCCGCGGACCACCGGCAGCACTGGGTCTGCCGCCGGCCGGGGATGCCGTGGCCTTGGTTTCTGTCCCCATCCAGGCAGGCATGCCAGGAGGTGGCGGGGGGTTCCCCTCCATCCCACCCCCTGAAAGACCCGTCCCCCACCCAACGGCAAGGAGGTGCCGGCAGCACATCATGTCACGTCCCATTTCTCCCCTCCACGCAAGCGAGCGACTCATACCGGGGCTTGGGGAAAGGGCTAAAACCTATGGAAAAGGTAAGCCTCTTGCCTAGGAACTTGCAATTTGGGCCATCCCGTAGCCAGGTGAAGGCAGAAGGGATTTTGTCTTCTGAAGCGTGGCACGCCAAGGCCAGGTCAGCTGGAGGTTTCTGACTTGCATTTGGGAAAGGAACAGCAACCACCTGCAGCGAAGGCTTAGCAGACCAAAGGAAAACAATCCTCCGGCGATGCAGGCTGGAAAGACCCATGCAGAAAGCCTCCCCAGCAAGCTGAGGAGCTGCTCAGGCGGAAAACCAGCCCGTTTCTCCACAGCCCAGCTGAGCGGGGGGTCCCAGGGCCGGCCTGCAAGCCCCCTGCCCGCTTCTGCTGCTCTCCCAAGAGGCGGCGGCACGTGGCTGGAGAGACGGCCACTTCTGCCCGCCGTAAAACCCTGGCGACACCCAACCTGCGAGAGTCCTCATCTGTTGGGTAATACAGATGCAGGGGGACTGGAGCAACAGCCAGGCCACGGTTACGGAGGTTTGTTCTCTTTTTGTGTTGGCAATGCTCAGCATCGCCTTGTGCAAGCTGACAGCGCCCGCAGAAACAAAAGTTCCCGGAATGTATTTCAGAGCGCCTTATTTTCAACTAGCAGCAGAGCTGACATTCAGAAGACATGCTGCAAAGCTTCCTACCCCGGTACATGTCTCCTGAGTATTCAGGTCAATAGAGGGACTGCTGTTAGAGGAAAGGAAAAAAAAATCCTTTTAGGTATATAATAAGGGAGAATTTAATTCTGCTCCAAGGTTGAGAGAAGCAAGCCATTTGTCATGCAGTATTTGATGACAGTACTTGTCCACAACCCAGACAAGCATTCGCTTCCCTTCCAGCAGAACAAGAGCAGCAAACAAAGGAGTTCAAACTCCAAACTGTTTGGCACCAAGACAGATATTCGTACACTTTCAGAGAAGGAAGAAATTTGAACTACGGTTTGAAGTTATTTTAGAAAAATTCTCTACGAGGGTTTAGTACTCAACCAAAATGCAAATCACCATCATGGTTTCCTAAGCAAATGAGCTATTGTTACATTTTTTCCAGTCCAGCAGCATCTTGCTCTGAAGATGTAATAGCAGCCCTACTGAGCAGCAGCTAATTAAAACCGTTCCTCCTGCCAAAACCCCAGATTCAGAGTCTCTAAATGACCCAGTAAGCGAGACTTTTTCCACCTCAGAAGCCCTAGGAGACTCTAGGTCAGAAGCTATGCCCTTACCACCGCTGCGGCTGTACATCTGCCGTGCCCTACCCACCGACGGCGTCTAGGACAGAGGTAACACGGACTGATTTGCAGCTCCTCTCCCTGCTGCTCCTGGACACGTGGCAGCACGGGGCGGCTCCAGGCACCTGGAGAGACCTGGAGGACAAGGGGCAGCCCCAGGGGACGTGATGGCAAAGCAAGAGCAGCACAAGCTCTCTTCCACCAGCCAGCTCCTCCGGCTGGGAGGGGATGGCGTTAGGATGGTGACCCAACGGTAGAAGGCTTCTGGGACAGAGATGCGCCGGCCTCCGAAGAGGACGGCTCGCGGGACGAGCTGCCAGGCCACGAGTGCGTAGATGTGGATGTCCGAGACAGGCAAAGCCCCCACAAGCAAACCCTGAAATCAGCTTCGCAGCTGCCACGAAGGTCACTTTGTTTTACCCAGGAGAATAACTCGCTGCTGTTACAGACCTACAAGCCTCATTTCCAGAAGAGCCTGGCCCTGAGGCACCTCTCCATCAGAGAGAAATGAATAAGACAAATTTGGAAGTTAATGGACTGAGCTATCGGAGACGGTCCTTAGACGCACGATCACACAGATGTGAATTACTTCAGTTTCACAGCCATTCCTGGGGCAGCGAGCTGCCAGCAGCAGAACCTCCCGCCGCAGGCTGCGGGTGGGAAAGCAGCAGAGGCGTCCTGCTCAGCCCCGCTCTCCCCTCACATGCAGAGATGTCCCCTCTACTGGGCACCTCTACTGTTGCCAGAAACTCTCCACTGGCAGTTACAGCTGTTCACAGAATCCCAGGCTGGCAGGGACCTCAGGGACCATCTAGTCCAACCTTTCTGGGAAGAGCCCAGCCTAGACAAGTCGGCCCAGCACCCTGCCCAGCCGACTCTTGAAGGTGCCCAACGTGGCCGAGCCAACCCCTTCCCTGGGGAGATTATTCCAGTGGTGACTGGCCTCACTGTGAAAAATGTCCCCCTCGTGTCCAATCGGAATCTCCCCAAGAGCAACTTGTGTCCATCCCCCTTGTCCTCTCCATGGGACTCTGTGTGAAAAGGGAGGCTCCGTCTTCTCTGTAGCTGCCCCTTAAGTGCTGGTACATGGGGATGAGATCCCCTCTGAGCCTCCTTTTCTCAAGGCTGAACAAACCCAGCTCTCCCAGCCTAGCCTCGTATGGCAGCTTCCCAGTCCTGTGATCATCCTGGTGGCCCCTCTCTGGGCCCCTTCCAGCCTGGCCACATCGTGTTTGTATAGAAGGGACCAGACCTGCACACAGCGCTCCAGGGGTGGCCTGGCCAGCGCTGAGCAGAGCGGGATGGTGACTTCTTTCTCTCTGCTGGCGATGCCCTTTTTGATGCAGCCCAGCACCCTGTTGGCCTTCTCGGCCGCAGCAGCCACTCTTGCATGAGAGCACACTTTGATCAGCGTCACCCCCGCCCCCCCACCCCCAAAAGCAAGTTCCATCGAACTCACCAGAACCCGAGCGAACATGGAGAATTTCAGTCTCTCCCTTAAAGACTGTTTTCCCAAAGCAGCCCATAAAGCAACGAAAAACGAAGCCTGTAACAAATCTACCCTCCATCATGACGACATGGCAGAGGTTGCTCCACAGCAAAGTCAGTGTCAAGCTCTGACATAAATAACCATCAATAACCCATTTGGGGGATTATTTCAAGCTGTGCTTAAATCTTCCATCAGTACGGGAAAGGTGACAATGCACTGACTTATCCTGAGCGATAGCCACTGCTGGGGACAGAGGGGCTCCAGCACCGGGCCCGAGGCTGAAAGCAGCGAGCGCCACGGAGACCACGCCGCCGCTCCCGCAAGCTCGCCGGCACGGCGCGGCTCTCCCTTCTGCTGCTTGGCGGGGAGGATGCATCGGCCTCCGAGACCAGGCACACGGGTCGCACCGCCTTTATCGCTTAGGCAATCTTTCTCCTCCTGGCTACTCGAGGTTAATGGCAAGTTACGGACTATTTCCAAATATTTTTTCCTAAAACAAGCTAAAGCAGAAGTATTTAGTGTAGCGAATGCAAAGAAAGAAAAGAAACCTAAAAAACAAATTACTCAGCCTCTTGGGGTAGGCACAATATTAACAATCTTGACAAGCACCATAATTTTGCTTACAAGGCAAGTGTTAACAGTCCCCGCCAAGTAAAACACCCAGAAGTAATGATCTCTGAATCAGCCTCTCTCCAAACCCTTGCACTGATAAAGGCAACAGATCTGGAGACGTGGTAAATAATGACTTTGCACTGCGTCAGGAGCTAATCCACTCAGTGATGCAAATTAAATTCGTGGGCCACTTCCCCCTCACTCCAGCTTCTTACTGATATTATAAAACAATCTTCGCACTGACTCCTGACTTCATAGCTCTGTCACCGAGCAAAGTTGCCTTCAGCCATTCAGGAGAGCCAAGACGACTTTCACTCCTCTTCACAACCTCACTTTCTCATTCTTCTGCTATAATTGGAAATCATGAAAATGCATTTGTTCATGTGCTGAGAGCGTCAACTATTAAATGTGCTTGCTGTTCAGACCGTCAGAATAAAGGTATTTAGCTGTTCTCTCCAAAGGTGAGGCTATTACTGTTGCATCATTTCACATGGCAACAGAAGACGGGGGAGGAATCTACCGGCATGATCAGCTAAAACGCACCAGCATCACAGCGTGAGGAAGAGGAGCGGCTGAAGGCTGAGATTCAGCCATCAGAATCTTTTTTAGTTTCCCTGCTGCTGACTCAATACCGAACGTAGGAAGACCACATCAGAACCACAGGAGAGCAAAGTTTTTGAGCCTGACCCCCACCCGAGAGCAGGGGCAGAGCCTCCCCGCGCAGCCAGCTATGCCGTGGCCCTCGAGAGCACGCGTGCTCGCCCTGCTCTCCGCACACGTCCCCGCTGAAGCTGCCGGCACAGCGGCTCCGCACCCCGCTCAAGCCCAGCTGCTCCCAAGACCTCCCTGCAGAGCCACTAATTATATCCCCCCCCCCCAATCTCCCCAGCCACCCCAAACAACATTCACCCGGCTTTTCTCCTGCTCAGAGCTAGAAAGACTTTCTCTCTCAGAAGATTGCTCTGAGGAGCGAGCGCTCCCACCCGAAGGGGAAAGCTCACAGCAGACTGACTCTGTGGAAAACACAGATTTACCTGGATGCAGGAGAGCCCATTTAAGGGGGAGTTGCACTGTAATGAGTCTCAGGTTAGCAAGGCCAGTAACTTGCATGTACTGGAGCCTACGAATATTGGGTCTTTTGGCAGGCGTTGCCTGTCCGGCTGGGATTAGCAGTGAGTATATTCTGCTTGTCATATTTAAACAAGATGTATAAATCTGGCACAAAAGCAAGACCAAATATGGAAGCAAATTATTAAACCAACAAGATGTAACTCAAATGCATTAGATATTCAGCTATCAACGTGCATCAGCTGGGGCAGGAAGGCTTGTGCTCCTGTGCTACAGAAGTTAAACTCTGAAAGCAAGAGGCTAATGAGGTTACAGGTGTTCACCCCAAACACTGATTTGAGTCTCACACTAGAACTGTTTTGGGTGGGGGTTTTTTGGGTTTGGGTTTTGGTTGTTTTTTTTTTTTTTTTTTCTTTTTCACATGATGGAAAGAGCAGGACAGCTATAAACAGCCGAAGAAGTCAGCCCAAATCCCTCAGAAGCAAACAGCTTGAGTAGAGCCGCAATTAAGCCTCACGTCAACTATGAGCCACGAAGAGCTGGCCAGCCAACACGCCTGGTTTCTGAGCGCGCACGCCATCGCCGTCAGCCCGCGAGCATCCCCCTCTCAGCTGCCGCACGCCGGCAGATACACTGTGCAGCAGCGCAGGCATGCCGGAGGAGCAGCAAGAAAAAGAATCATGCCTTCATTTAAGCAGCATTTATCAGCCCCTAACAGCAGAGCAATGACTGCCACAGCCCAGGTCTGCCCAGCCTTGGAAGGCTTCCAGCGAGGCACCTTGTAAACAAGAAGAGAAAGTAACTTCCAGTAACCTCATCACAGGAAGATGACAACAAGTCCTATTCCAGTTTGCAACGAGCCTTCAAGCGCAGGGGAACCGTCCTGAAGCGATACAAGCGCTGCGGACCAGCGTGCGGCCGGCAGACGCTGCCCATCGCGGCCGGCAGATGCTGAGCCGAACGGCAGCACGCAGCTTCCTCTGCGCGGCGATGCTGCAGGAGCAGAGCTGTCGCCTTCCACAAAACGCATTGTTTCCTCTTACAGGGAACCGGGACCAGCCCTTGGAGCGACGGCGAGGGCTGACTTACTGTATAAAGCCCTGTAAGGGCTCGTCTTGCTTCCTCCCATACCAGTGAATAGTTAAATAATACTGAAAGGGGAAAAAAAGCACTGCTGCTTGCAAGTTATTGTTTTAATTATACAGAATTCAGGTGGCCTACTCACAAGGAGAACATTTTAATTTATTGTATTTTTCCAATGGAGCCTGGTCCAAGAACAGGACAGATAAATCACTCACAGCCTGTATTAAGGTAATCAGAACAGAGAGCACGGCATTGCTAACACAAACAAGCCGTGAGCCATGGAGATTCCCCTCTCCCCGAGGCACAGCCCGCCTCAGCCCCTGCAGCACCCCAGGGCGACGCACCCGCCCCAGCACGGCACAATGCCGGGCACCCCCAAGTCCTGCTGCTCCCTGAGGAAGGGAAGGTTTTTGCTTGTCCCCCTTCTCCTCACCAGCAGAAAAACCCACAGAAATATTTCTCGTGGGGCAGCAGCTGTTTTAAGAAGCAACAGCCTCCAGCCATCTCTCTGTGCATGGCACTGGGGCCGGCCAGGAGCGGCACAGAAAAGCCAAGGAAGCTGCTCGGCCGGAGCCGTTCCTTGGCCGTTTCAGTCGAGCCTTGGCCACGTGCCGGGGGGCGAGCAGGCGCTCGGGGTCCGCAGCGGGGCAGCTCCCCCGGCTCAGCCCGACAGCCGCCCCTGGAAGCTGCGGCAGTAGCTCACCGCAGCCGCTCGCTGCCCCGCAGCCCTCAGCTCCTTGGGATGAGACCACTGCGGGGGCACAGCAATCCCCGGGGAGGGACGCCGCGGCTACGGCCCCGCGTGGTGCCCGCAGGAGGCCTTGTCATCCCGGTGAAGCGAGCCGAGCGCTCGGCTGCGTCCGTCCCCGCGCGGCATCGGTGCAACTCGCACGAGGAGCGGCTCGCGGCTGGGGACGCTGCCTTCCCGGGAAGGGTTACAGCCGGCACAGCTACTTCTGGGAATTGCTCCTGCTTAATACGAAGCATTTGGCTGCTACCGAGCACCACAAACTGGAGCTTTCTTATGTTCCCCACCCCTCCGGTGGCTTTTGTGGAAGAACGGGCTTCTCTGCGAGGGCTGCCCCAGACTGGCAGGGCAGGGCCAGCCAGGGTCAAGTCTCTGCCGGTGTGAGCCTCTTCTCTGCTGGGGCAATAGCCTCTGAGCTTGGGAGGCACCCCCTAACCCTCACCCTGATGGGCTGAAAAGCTCCGCTGAGATTTGCACCTCCATCAGGTCACTGTCCGGAGGACTACAGCATTTACCGCATCCATTTTACATCCCTGCCGGTACTATTGTCCCTCCGCCGCAAGGGACTCCTGGCCAAGGCACAGCGGCCACCAACACCAACCCCGCGCTGGCGGGACCGTGGGGTGGGGAAAGCAGCCTCGACCTGACATACCTGCCTCCAGAGGAGAGAAACCCCCATGGCTTGGAGTGGGGGAAGCAGCAGCCCACAGCTGTCCTTGCCCCGGGGAATATGAAACCCAAGGGGTAGCCCCCGTTTCTAGGTACCCTAGCGCCGTGCCTCAGTTTAGGTACAAGATTTCAGCGCGGTGCCTCGCTCCAGGGCGTCCTCACAGGGGTCCCGCTCCGAGGAGCGCAGTGGCTCTGGCTCCAGTAAGAGTTCCTGCTAAAACCTGAGGCACAGGGCAATGCCAAGCCGCGGGATGGACGAGTCCTCTGCCGCGCTTTGGTTTCTACAGCATCATTTAAAAACCCTGGAGGGTCTGCGGAGCACTTGGCACCCTCTCCTCCCTCTTCCCCTTGCGCAGCTATCAGGGACAGCGTGCACGTCGGTCATCGGCAGAGCGAAGGGTATTTGTGCCAGGAACAGGCGAGGTGATGTGAGAAGACAGCAATGGAAACCCGGGGCTGCATCCAGGACCGCTGCACATGGACCCCTGCTTTTCTGCGTTTGTTTCTATTGCCTTTTTCACAGGGCTTGCCCTCAGCAATCTGTCTCGGGTTGCGGCCCTTGGAGAACGTGAGGAACGTGCTGCCCAGTTACCCCTCTCCTACAGGGAGCTTGTTCATCACCTTTTCTAAATGGCTCTAATTTATGGACTTTCAGAATAACGATTCATGAAGCCACGCTAGAGGAATTAATCGCACAGCACTGCAAACGCCCTCCGCTGCTGCTCTGCGCTGTCCTTCATGCTGGAGCCTTACCACAGGCATAAAAAGGCGACTAGTCCACAGCTCTGTGTTAATGTACAGCACTAATCCTCTGCACAGCTGGCTTCTGCAGGGAAAAAATCCACCCAAACATTTCTCTGGGGCAAAATCCCATCCCACCCACCATTATAAGCATCCCTTCTCCTTACCGCACACCTTTGGTTCAGACCAGGGGACGACGCTTTAACATTCCCCCTCCAGCTGTACGCTTTGTAACGACCTGTTCCAAGCAGTTCTGCCCTGAACGAAATTATGGGCACAGGCAGAAGTTCATTCCTCAGGCACGGTGATCATGCAACTTATTTGCTGATAAATCCCAAGGGGACCGGACAGCACCTTTATCTTTAGGTTTTTGCCTTTTCAAACGCAGTCGGAAGAACGAGGAGCCGCGCTTGCTGGTCGGGAGGGCGGCAGCCCACCAGAAGGGCTGCTGCAACAACTCTGGCCTGATTTTCTAGACTATCCCCTGCCAGTTACCAGAATTCACACCAAGTTTTGAGAGGAGATTCAACCCCGCCTTCTGTTTTACACCAGGTATCAAACCCTCAAGGTCTTGCTCTGCTTTGCGGCCCCAGCATCTTCTGCTGGTGCTGAGACAGGTGAGCGTTTGCCCACAGCATACTGCTAGTGGCAGGATGCCCTACGCATCCTTCCAGGAGCCCGCGTGCTGGAGGAATCTGCAGGACCGCATGCGAGCGAGCTGGCGGACAGAGAAATGCCCGTACTGTTTGCTGAGAAGGCTCCTTAGAGACAGCCCAGGCATTGAATTCCACTGGAAGACTCGATACCCGGAGGATAATCACAGCTGAGGCTCGTACACCAGCATGGTTTAAACCCTGCAGGGGAGTCACAGCTGACAGACACCAGCGAGACACGGTGCAAACCCTCCCACCACCCCCAAGGTGCCCAAACCCCCCTGGGGCCAGCTCAGGGACCCTCTGCCCAGCTTCCCAGTGCTGCGCTGGTCAGCAGCAGATACCCCAGGATGGAAACAGACTGCTTCACTATCGAAGGCTAAGATCATTTTAGGACGACAGCTATCTCGGGAGATAAGAAAGAAAAATCTACCATGCTAACTGCGAAGGGGGAGGGAAAAGAGAAACCACTTCCACTCAGAAACTCAGATGAACCCTTTTGCTCTGTAAGGAGACGCTAACAGGGCTTAACACATCAAGCGATCCCCGCTGAACCCGGCGGCCACCGACCCTGCGCCGCACGGGGCTTCTGCAGCCCCAGATCTCCTTCCCCAGCTGCTCCTCTGAGCTGCCGGCGTCCAGCGCAGGGAAGGGGGGGATCGGCGAAGCCAGCTCAGGCTGCAGGCTTTAAAACTAGACCTTGAAGGGGGCTTGATCCTTCGACCAAAATGTGAAGTGCCACATCTTCCCATTTTCCCTGTCAACTGTTTTTATTCGCACTTCTGCGGAACCACCGACCATCTGGTGCCGTGCGGGGGGACCAGACCAACTTCCCCTTTCTATTTCTACCTGCTCCGACGCGCTGCCCCAGCGGCCGGAGAACCGGGCTCCCGCCGCCCCGGGCTCCGCGGCTCCAGCATCGAGGATTGTATTGTGCAAGGCGCGCAAAAATCCTCCAAAATTATGTTTCCAATTTCTGCGGCATTATATAATTAGCACCATTTGTGTTGCAAAAGTAATTGCAGTAACATTTTTAATTAGTCTATTTGAACACTAACATTTCTCCGGCGTGCATAATATGTTGACACGAAATTACGGGGTTTGAGGCAACTCCGGATGATTGGAGTTTGTTTTGCTTTTGTTTCTCGCTCGCTTAATACCGTCAATGAAAGCGCGCGCTGAATGCCTGCGTGAAGTTAATGGCGACAAACCAAAACCCCTAGCAGCAGCACGAGCTGCAGTTGAGACCAGAGCTGTTACGGGTTTCACTTCCGTCTGGAGGGCAGCGAAGAGGTGGGGGAAGGAAGGGTGGGTTTTGAAGGCAGATAGCAAGAGAGAAATGCTCGCTTGAAAGGTAGGGCCTGCCTGACATTTCCCGGCTGCTCCATTTCGGTATCAGACATTGAATTGTGAAAACAAAAAAAAAAACCACAAAAAAATCAAAATTTGCAGGACAGGGAGAAGAAAGCCTGGAAGAAGGAATTTTATTTGGTATGAAGTTGGGAAAGAGATTAAATCTGAAGAGTATCTTTGCTTACAACTCACACATTTCATAACCAGGGATAGGAAATAAGCCTTTTCTCCAGAAAAGTTGCTGCATGAGATCTAAGCACCCATTCCTAATGATGCTTTACTCTTTTTCCTTCCCCTCTTAAGGAATCAAGATTCTTCTTTCCAAGATCTTTTCTACTTACACTGTACACGCGAAAGCAGTAACAGATGCGGGTTATTTTCTGCTCCTAGGTGAGAGTCACGTTACATGGCTCTTCACCTCCCCGAGCACCTCTTCCCCTGCTCCTCCCAAGCTCCCCAGGTGAAAGCCCGGCTGCTGCAATGGCAATTCCAGGTTAAACAGACCCTGCTCTCGGTGAGGTGCCCCCCTCGTGCAACCTCAAACGCGGCCGGTGCCCTGACCTGCAGAGGCACCCACAGCCGCTTGGGCAACCGGAGAAAGAGCCCCCAAGGAACACGAGCAGAAAAGACAGAGAAAGCTGCCAGTTCCCAGAAGGGCACATTCCGAGAACGAGACCAAGAATTTCACTCTCGACAGCTTTCAAACCAGTTCCCTTTCCTTTACCATCCTCCAAGCACTTCTTAAGTTAGAACCGAGACAGCCAAGCCATCAGCTGTAACTTAGCCACACGTCATTCCCCCACCGAGGCAGCCTGCAGATAACGCGATGCTGCTCTCTCCCTCCTCGTGTATTCCCTGGTAATGGTATCGGGCAGATGGAGCTCGAAACCCAGGAAGGGGGGAACACATACACCCCTTTTTCTTTGCTATTTATGAGCCCACATGAGAGCTCGCACAGCTTCCAGCTACGACGGATCGTCATAACAGAGGCAGAAAGCCCCCTCCGAACCCCAAGCTGACACACAGCCGGTGCACGTCGAGCTGCCCCCAGGAAGAGTTTGTCTTTCTGGCGTTTCGGGCGCATCCGCAGCCCTGCAGGCTTCCGACACCCACAACAGATGGGTAATTTTTTTGTTAACCTGCAAGAACGAGCCCCGCTCCTCGGGGCCGCCTGCGCACAGGCCTCCTGCTGCCCGGCACGGAGATGCTTTCTGGCTCTGAAGAAAGATGTTAGCCCAGGAAGTCTTAAGATGCATAGGAGGATAAGAAGAAGATTGTATACCAGGATAAGAAGCAGATTAGCAAGCAATTAAGTGGCATTTGTGGTATCCATTAGTATTTCAAGCTACAAAGAGTCAGTTTCTGCTAACTTCCTGCCAAAAGTCACAAGTAATGAGCTAATTAACAATCTAATTATTGCAAACGCCCCAGAAAGAAATCAGGGCACAGGTGAAAACCCACTTAAAGCAAGCATGGCAGTAGGAAACAGCTCAGAAACGAGACAGGTAGGCGCCTCAGCCACATCTCCAGCCACCCCCACTGAACGATAGGATAAAATACTTGGGGTAGTTGTTAAAGTTGAATTATAGCTGCATTCAGTAAAGGGAGAGCTAAACACTGCAATCAAAGCTCACTGCAAGCCCTGTAGAGCTGACGAAAAAAGAACCCCTAAACAAAAGCTAACCCTGAGGTTTTTATCCTTCCACCTATTTACCAAGTGGAACAGCGGCCGCAGCAACAACCTGGGGGGCACAAACCCCAAGCCCAGCGCTGCCCGCCAGCAGCGGCGGTGCCCGGCACTACAGCGGCTCTGGTGCAATAGCACGCCCTGCTCGGGGGGCAGGAGCGGCACGCGGTGCCAGCCCCGGCACCCCGAGCTCTTCCTCCCGCCGCGGAACCGCCGCTCTCCCTCCCGCAGCCTCCCGGGGTAGCTGTGATTTCGAAGCAGATGGCGAGCGGTAACGACTTCTAGCTCGCGCTTGACTTTCCAACCTGGAAGCGTTCTGCATGGAGACGCGGCGTGCCTGCCGCCGCGGGGCTCCAACCGCACGGCGCCTTCGCTGCAGCGAGGAGCGCACCCACGGCACCTCGCTAACGGGAGCGCTTTCACCCGGGGACCTCGCAGAAGGGGAGGCATGCGAAAATCCACAGATGATTGATTTGGGGAAGATATTTGGGGTAAATATTTGTTTGTTCTATGCACTGCAGTCCGCAAAATTTCCTGTTGCAGTACAGTAATGTGGGTTTCACGACTGTAATACCAGAATAACCTGGAAAGTGGCTTCTTAAGGCAGAAAGGTGTGTTATAGACCGGTCACGCACCTTTGGAGACACCACGGAGCGCACCGCGCTACTGGCAATCCTGCAGCCACGGAGGGGCTCCTAGCCAAGAGCCACAGTGCAGGATTGCGCTCTTTAAAATCTACTAGATGGTGGAGGGGCTTCCCACTCGGGGACCAATTGCCATGCGTTAGCAAGTCTGAGGCCACCTTCGTGGGTCCCATTTACTGACCCGGCACTGAAGAGTGATTTAATACTGGTTAAAAACATTTAAGGGTACAGCGTGAAGCAAGCGCACAATTACAGGTCTGGGCAATAGCTCCTAACAGCCGGGAGAGAGCCCTGAAAGGCTCAAACCATCTGATACCGAATGCTATAGGGAGAACTGAGCAAAGCACTAGAAATGATACAGGACGAAAGAAAAACCCTGCCCCGCTAGCAGATGATCCCCACCAGCTTTTCTAGCACGCTTCAAATTTCAGGGGCGTTGTGTTGGCACAAACAGGCTTGGCGCGACGCTGCCTGCGCCATAAGGAAAGTCGGCGAATTAACGGCTGGGTAAAGCTGGGAAGACCCACAATAAGACATACAAGCTGCACAAGACTCCCCTGAGTAACGTGACTGAACTGCCCATGTATGAAACCTCAGGTACCAGGGGAAGCTGTGACCTTGAGTAACACCACTAGCACACGTTTTAGTCTCCACATCTGCTTTCCTCTGCTTGCCAACACCAGCCCAGGCCTTGAGGTGGGGGTCTGGGAGGAGGCAGGGAGACGCTTTTGGTATTTTAAGGTTTAGTCCTAAGGCAAGCGTTAAGCATGAGCAGCAGCACCAGTTCGATTGGGCTGGACTTAACACTGCTCATAGGAGCGTCTGCAGAGGTGCTCCTGAGAGCAGCCACGACAAAGCCCTCCTTCCTGCGGCCGCTCCAGCTGGCAGAGCTGCCGTCCCACACCCGGACCCACCGCGGCACCCCGAGTTTTGGTTCTGTGCCACCGTAACCCGGGGGGTCCCTTTTCTGCTTTGGATACAAACGAAGGCTGCCAAGCCGAGTTGTTTAGAGCCACACAGCTGGTTTATTCTCATGCAGAGTACCTCAGCTTGGGGCACAGACACCCGCCAAAATAAAGCTCTGCCCAAATACTCATAAGAGCAAAATTTCACTGCCAGCGACTGCAAGCACCAGCCCAGTTTGAATCCCAAGCCCAGGCTTAAACCTCACACCACCGCTGCCAGGATTAGCTAGGCTATCTGTGAGCATGTGCAACCTGCAGTTAAGCTAGCTGAAAGAGCACCAAGCAGCCAGATAAAGCCCAGTTAATTCATCCTAATTTCCTGAGGGGACATCATAAATCCTTGAAGAGCCCCTCCAGAATCCCAGCCTTATCAGAACAAAGAATTCGGGTTGTAGTAACCCAGAAGCTACTGCAACATATTTTGTGTATAAAGCCTCATTTTTTCCCCAGTAACACAACTAAGCCATTCAAGTTCTTCCAGGCTGCACAGTTACAGCCTCGGACTGCCACCAAGCCAGGGCGCAGCCGGATTGCCGTTAAAAGACACGTTTTCACGTTAAATACGTTACAAGAAATAAACTTCCCTTTGCCTTTTTCGGGGGTATTTCTCTGAAGTCAGGGGCCCTTATCTCTGGTAACGAAACCCGACCGGCTTAGAAGCACCGACCAGTTGCTCGGTTGATTAAAAAAATGACTAAGCTGCTCCCCCGGCCTGGGCACGGCGGGTCCCGCGGGGCTGCTGCCCACCAGCGATGCTCCGCGGCCAGTCCCGGGAGCCCCCCAGAGCCCCCCCAACCCCCCCTCGGCAGCGCGACGCTCACCTTGACACTGGAAGCCCTGCTTGCCGAAGCCCCTGCGGAAAGAGAGGCGGCGTGAGGCACCGCACCGGCCCCGCACCGCACCCGCCCTGCCCGGCGGGGCCGGAGGGGGCCCGGGGGAGCGGGGGGAGCCGGGCCGGGGGGGTCCCGCCGGGCCGGGAGGACCGGAGCGGGTATACGGGGGATCCCGGAGCGGCTGAAGGGGGGATCCCGACGGGCCGGGTGTACCGGAGCGGGTGCGGGAGGCGGGAGTCGCGCCGCGCCAGAGGTCCCGGAGCGGTTTTGGGGGGGGTCCCGGAGCTGGTGTGGGGGGAGTCGTGCCGGGCCAGAGATCCTGGAGCGGGTATGGGGGGCTACCGGAGAGAGTGGGGGGGGGGTCCCGCCAGGCCGGGGGTCCCGGAGCGGGTATGGGGGGTCCCAGAACAGGTATGGGGGGGAGGTCCCGCCAGGCCGGGGGTCCCGGAGCGGGTATGGGGCGTCCCGGAGCGGGTGAGGGGGGGTCCCAGAACAGCTATGGGGGGGAGGTCCCGCCGGGCCAGGGGTCCCGGAGCGGGTGAGGGGGGGTCCCGGAGCGGGTGAGGGGGGGTCCCGGAGCGGGTGAGGGGGGGTCCCGGAGCGGGTGAGGGGGGGTCCCGGAGCGGGTGAGGGGGGTTGCCCCGGGGGGTGGCGGTGGCGGTCGGGGGCGGGGGGGGATGCTCACCAGATGAAGTCGGTGCAATGGCTGCAGAAGGTGGGCTGCTTGAAGAACCTCGCTGTGAACTTGTGGTTCTTCACCTCGTGTACGTTCTTCTGCCGCAGGGCGCCCTTGCGGGCGAAGCGCACCGGGCCCTCCTCGCCCTCGGGGCCCGGCGCCGCCGGCGGCTCGGCCATGCTCTGCGCGGGCCGCCGGCTGCCTTCGGCTGGGCTCGGCTCGGTTCGGCCCGGCCTAGCTGGGCCCGGCCCGGTGCGGTGCGGTGCGGTCCGTCCGCTGCAGCGGGGCCGGGGCTGGGCTGGGCTGCGCGCGGCACCGCTGGGTGCAGCTGGCGGGAGGCACCGACACACACCCGCGCCGCCCCGCCCCCTCATCTACATAACGCTTCCGCCCCGCCCTTCATCTGCATAGCGAGCCCCGCCCTCCCTTCGCGCCGCTCGGCGCATAGCCCCGCCCCCCCCGCTTTGCATGCTGATTTGCATAGCGCCGCGCGGTGGGCGCTGCGGGGAGCGGTGGGCGGTGCCGGGAGAGGCTCCGCCCCCCCTCCGCGCGCTGCGCCTCATTTGCATACAGCACCTGCATCCCCCGGCCGATGCCGGCCCGGCCCCGCGGGGACCCCACGCGTGTCGGGGGGCTGCGGGGTGACCGGCGGCGGGCCCCGGGCCCCAGCGGGCGGAGTGGGGTCGAGCGGGGGTCGGGGGCGAATAAGTAATTATAGTTACGGCAGAAATAACGGTTAAAAAAAGGAAAACCAGGGAAAACCTGTCCTCAAGTCGGTCGCGGGGGCGTTAGTGCCGGATGGAAGGTGCCCGTTGCAGGGCTGGGGGTGCGAATGGGGGTTTCCCCCAACTCCCTCCAGACTCTGAGGCTTTCCAGCACCGAGGCAGTACATTGCGGAGGGCCCAGGCTGGAGCGCTGGGGGACACGGCGGGGGGCACAGCCCACGGCCTGGCAGGGTGCAGGGGGTGACAGTGTCTCGGGGGAGCGGGTCCGCGGCCACCAACAGCCTGAGCATGGCTGCCCTGCCGGAGGGAGGCCAGGGCTCACGCACAGGCACGAGGGGTGCGAAGCCGGTCCGCTCAGGGGTCCTATCAGAACGTTTTTTTAAACTTCCCTTTCAAGTCCCTTTTCCATTTCAAGTCCCTTCAGGCTTTCTTTTACCCAACTCACTGGAAGTGCCTCGGCTGACCAACATGGAGGAGTTTCCAAACCACGTTCTCCATCCATCTTTCTTACTACCTGCCAGCATTCACAGACACTGAAGACCAGACCTGCCTGCCCCCTCCTCCTCCTCGGGGTCCCACTTGGACGCCCAGGTCTTCCTGTGCCAGCCCGGTGCTGCGTCACGCCTGGTGTGGGAGCTGAGGCAGTGAGAATTCCAATCAAAACAGAGGATGACTTTAATTGAAACGTAATCGTGAAAATATTTCTGTGAACAACAAGCCTTTCTAAATTCTCATTTGTGGGATTTAATTCTGGCCCTGCAGCCATGTGATCAATTTTCCTTCTGTGGCCTGAGACCATCCCTGCTCCGCCACACTCCAGCCCTCCATCCTCCAAGCTCTTTCTCTGAAGAATGCCCCTTGAGCTCTCTGGAATTAAATGCCCAGGAGGCTTCCCAGAAATAGCCCCAGAGCTGTTATTATGCAGCTGCTTTCAAAGGTTCATTACAATAATAAAACATAGCTGACCTGTCCTGCTGATGTCGTCTTTCCATAAACAGTCGGGCTTGTTACTAACACGCAGCACCATGTGATTTTAATGCTAAGGAGGAGAAATAAATTGCAGGCATCCCTCCTCGTGCTGCGCTTGGTTCGTGGGGGAATGAAGGGGAGCCTTCCCAGGCCTCCCGCCGCGTGCCAGCGAAAGCGGGGGCCGAAGGCGGTGCTTTTTCTCCCCGTCGCCATGCCAGCCGGCGCTGCAGGGCGTCCCCTGCCTTGGGTGCGAGGGCCTATTCACTGCTGGCTTGCGTATAGAAATCTTGGTAACAGGAATAACTCCTTCTGCATGCAAAGGAATGAGAGTAATAATGAAAATAATAACAGGTCATTTTGACTCCTTTCCTGTGTACTTTTGCGAAGGAAAGCAGTATATTACCCCAAGTGCGTGCTGCACTTCGCACGTAGCCTCGCTGGGCTGAATTCTTCTTATTTTAACTGTGAACTCTGGGCTTCGCCTCTTTCTTCTTTGTTGTTCTGTTACTGTATGTACCCATTTTCCAAACGCAGCCCTCGTAGCTGCCACGTATGAAACCCGGCGGCAGCAGAAACCACTGCGCAAGCTTTTTTCACGCCACTGAGCCAAGAAGCACAAAAGCCAGGTACGGTTCCTGCTCTTGGGAGGTTGTTTTCTATTTCCTTATTTTACCGTTTTCATTATTTAGCACGCTCAGAGTCAGCTCATATTAAAGGCAGGATTTTCAAGACCACGCTAGTTTTTCTGGGAGCTGGGTATCCAGATCCCCTCAGCACTTTGAAATGTCGGGCTGAACATCCCAGCAGCTCCTTCCTCTAAGGAAACTGTTATATTTATTAATGCAAGTAAAGCCCCCACAGGTGCGATGAAAGCACTAGCACACAAACAACTCAGAACCAGCACTCTCAGGGGAGCGCGGTGGGTGGAGCAGAGGGGAAATCAGCCCGATTCACTCCTGTTTCCATAAAAGTGCAGGTTTTGTATCGCATTTTCCCCTCCATCAGCTCCTGCCCTTGGACAGAGTGGGGCACCGGTGCCCAAATGGTGATGTGGGCAAACAGGGTCTCCTTTCCTCGCCGGCAGCTGCAGGGCACCGCCATGGAGCGCTGTAAAATCCAGGCTCGCCTTTACCCACGGGCTCCGCGGCCTCCCTCCGCTGCCGGGGGGTGGGACAGCAGCCCCGCAGCCGCGGGAGACACGGAGACAACGGGTGCAGGAGCAGACTCCCATAGAGACATGATTCACATCCTGAGGAAGGGACCTCATCCTCCCACGAGGCAACCGAGGAGCTGCTTTGTGGAAGGGAAGGCGCCGAGCGCACCGCAGGGCTGCCGCTCGCGCCAGGAAACGTGCGCGCGGAGGAGCCCGGCGCGAGGCTGCAGGGTCGGGGTTGCAGGAGGCAAAGAACACAAGCCCCTTCCACCAAAAAACCCCGACAACAACTCATAAATTGCAGGGGTTCAGCTCAGAAACCCGCTCAGAAACCAAGGCACGCTGCAACGCGCCCGCGGTGCTGGCCAGCTCTAGCCCTGCAGCCCCGCTCTGCGCTGGGATGGGGAGACCCAGCCCCAAAGTCCAGCAAAGAGGCAGAATCCCAAAAGACAAGGTAAATTGTCCCCGTTTCCTATGCAAGCTCTGCCTCCGCGCATCCAGGAGCCCCTCATGCTGCTGGCACAGCCAGGACATGTGCAGGAGCTGCCGTCCCGGGGCAGCGGCTCACGTGGGAGCTCCTGGCGAGCCTGCTGCAGCCTCCAGCCTTGCATTGATGTGGGGATGCTGCTCCCTTGGTACCCACATTGGCTTTCTCGAAAAAACTCTGAGAAGCTGGAGAACAGATTTTCTCTTTTTTTTTTTCAGCATTTGTTTCTTAGGGACCTAAATCCGCCACAGGAAACAGGTGGAGGAAGAGTCAAACTCTAATTAAATATAAAGGTGTCTCAGCAGTGCTCAGTGGCCTCCGCCTCCGTTTGCGGATACCAACTTGCCCCCCGCAGCATGCTGGGAGGGCCAAGGCAGCGATGGGGGACCCTGGAGCAGGAACGGGGGACCCTGGAGCAGGAATGGGGGACCCTGCAGTGGGGCTGAGGGGCCCTGGAGCGGCAACGGGGGCCCTGGAGCGGGGATGGGGGATCCTGGAGCCTGGATGGGGGATGCTGGAGTGGGGACAGGGGATCATGGAGCCAGAATGCGGGACCCTGGAGTGAGGATGGGGGACCCTGGAGTGGGGATGGGGGACCCTGGAACAGGGACGGGGGCCCCTGGAGCAGGGACCTGCTGCGCCTCCCCTGCGGATGCGGCCAAGCATCAAGCGCTCCGTGAGCAGCAAGGCTTAGCTCCGGCCCTCACGCCGTGCAGCTCCCCGTGCCTCCCCGCAGCTCTGCGGAGCTCGTGCGAAGCTTTCTGAGGACACACCTGAGCACGCTTAAACCTCACAGGGGCTGCAGGCTGGATGGGTGCAGGCTGGCGGGGTCCTGGGAGGGGTCTCCCAGTGCCTGGGGATGCATGCTGAGGCACACATCCTTTGGGTCCTGGAGATACAAGGAAAATTTTAAAAGCTTTCACCCAAAAATGTCCTTGCCAAGAAAGGGAGATCCACACACACACACGTTCTTCTTCCCTTGGAGGAAAGCCCTGGTCCTACCAAACTTTGGAAAGGCTCTTTGCTGCTCACAGCAGTTGATCCTGCTTGAAATACTGTCCCACCTGGCACCCCCTGGGGAGGGGGTTCTGCCCCGAGCCCTGCGGGGCCACTGGGGGTGGAGGGGGTGAGGGGCAGCCCCCCCCTGCAGCGGGGCGACGTCAGCTGCGCTGGTTTTTCCCTTTCTGCTTTCACAGTTTTTGCATGTTTCACGTCCTCCGTGCAGAGAGGACGGAGCGAGGAAGAGAGAAGCTGCGTTCATGTGAGGAGAGACCCAGTTACACACCCACCGGAGGCAAGCGCATCCTTCGCAGCCAGCCGCCGTGCGAAAACAAAGCAGCCCAAACGTTAGAGCCGGCGCATTACATAAACCCTCACGAGCGGCCGGCGGCGGGGAGGGCAATGGGGAGAGCCGCAGAGGCACGGCCGGGCAGCGATGCTCAGCTGGAGCAGCCGCTGCTCCAATCTCAGGTGCGAAAACCAGTCGTTTTCGTTTACCTGCACCCGACTTTTTTAGCAGCCTTCTTTCGATCCGGCAGCGCAGGTGCCGAGTGGCTGCCTGCTCTGGGTCTGCCTGGACGTGCCGGAGGGGAGTCAAACAGGGCTGTCGCTGAGGGCATCGGGACCACTGCCTGCGGTGGCGGGGGCACCGGGGGGATGCTGCGGGCTCCGGCCGGCTGTGGTCCTGCAGAGCACCTCTGCTCAACCAGGGGAGATTTCAAACACAGGGAGCAGAGACACCCGGGTCTGTTGGGCAGAGAGGAAGAAACCTGGGCAAAGAAAGCAAAAAAATGTTATCCCTAACGGTCCCCAGAGTGCAGGTTATTCAGCTGGCAGAGAGCTGGCACGTGCTGACCCTCCACCCGGCCATCCTGGGGCAGGAGGGCACGAGCAAGTGAAGGGACAGCAATAAAACGTGGTGGCGGAACAGGGCTCCGTCCACCCCAAGCCCATCCACGCAGGGCAGAGCAGGCAGGACAGCATCTCCCCATCACACCAGAGAACCCTATTTCCTACCAAAGCAGAGCTTGTGCCCTGTTTCCAGGCTCCCAGCCGGCCTGTGCGCCTTCGCCCAGGACTCGTGGGCACCAGAGAGCAAGACGGGGCACGGGGACGGCCTGGGGGCGCAGGTCGCTGCGAGGGGCAGCGGGGCAGAGCTAGAGAAGCAAGCCAGGCTCAGCACGCAGGCTTGCAGTGCCTGGTATTCAGTGCTTGTGTAAATGCATTGCTATTTTTCAGGCCCACCAACGTTTCTTCCATCCCTCCTCAAGGCAAAGCACCCTGCAGATGAATAAATGAGACGAGGAGCCTGTGTCTTCCGCTGCCCTGCGGCGACACAGCCTCCACCGGCTCCGGCAAGGGGCACAGGCACCAAACCTGCCAAAAAGCTGCAGGAGCCGCGTGCTCCAAACCTGCGTGCAGGGAAAGCGCAGTCACACATCGGGTACTTGCGTGGTTCGGCACATCAGAAACATGGTTAGGCTATTTAAATATTTCATATTCCTGTCTGCTGGCTTTCAGGGAGAACAAATTAATTCTGTTTCATGTACCCAGAAATGGCCCACATCAAACCGCCTTCCTGCACAGTTGGTTAAACAAAGTTTGTGGTAAAATCCTTGGGGTTTTGCTGCTTGTTTCCAAACCCATTTGCTCAATAAGTGGCTTTCATGTCCTATGACTGTAAGGTAGGCCCTGGTCATTACTTCTTGCTATTGATCCAAACCGGTGGGGATTTCTCGCTGCCTTCCAAGCTGGGTTAGCACGCAGGTGAATGCAGCGTGGTGGCAGGAGCCAGAGCGGCACTGCCATGTCCACTGGTCTCACCTGTGTGCAAAGGGGAGCTCTGGCCTCAGGGTGGCAAGGCAGCAACAGGCAGAGTTAAGCACAGCTCTTAAATTTTCCGCTGGATTATAAAAGCAGGACCCAAAGTGAACAGCAAGACCAAGCTGTAAGGGATGGGCTCGAGCTGATGCTCGGCCACTTTCCCATCCAGCTGCACTAATGCAGCCCCTGCACCCATGCAGGCACCCCCAAGTGCTTGGCACCCTCCCGGCCAGGCAGCTGTTCACCCCTCTCCCTTTCTTAGGATCAGTCTTGTCCAGGAACTAAGCCCAGCTTTGGAGGCAGAGTGGGTGGGAGCAGAAGTGCCACCCACCCACCAGCGTCGGTGGTGCCACGAGGCCCCTGCGATCTGCTCCCGTCTCCCAGGACGGGGCTGCAGCACCTGCCTCCTCTGGGATGCGAAATAATTCTGCTTGTGCTTTGGCAAACTCCAGCTACCATCCCCAAGGAACCGGATTTCTCTGCAGCACTCCTCCTCGTACGGAATGGCTGCTTTTATATACACGGTTCATCACATTGCTCAGAAAAATCATCTGATCATGAAGTTATTCACCCAGCCCTGCAAGGAACTCCATTTAAATAACAATGAGGCTCAGTTACAGGCGGCAGGACTGATCCTGGTGCACAGTGACTTCTTCATTAAGCTTTGCCTCCGAGGGCTTTCCTCGCAGCTGAGCCATTAACCACTTCCCTTACAGCCACCCTCTCTAAGCCAGCAAACCCTCAGCCCACAGAGCCACAGGCCCAGGGCTGCGCTGGGTGATGCTCCGGAGCCTGTGCCTTCAAGAACGCTCTCACCTGGGTGCCCTAAATCCTAGGAGATGGAAAGCCTCAGACAGACATTCCTGCGATGGCTTTGGCCTTTGTCCATCCCGGGCTTATCCTGGCATCGCTGCTGGCTCGCCCTGAGCACGTCAATCCCTTCGCACAGATGCTTCACAGAAAACCAGGTGGCTCTTCCCTTCTTGTTTGCTCCAAGTGAGCACGGGTTTTATTTGGCTTATACCGCTGACGCCTTGTGCTCACGCTCTGCTCTCCCGCAGCAGCTCTGCTCCTGGGCCGCCGTCTCTCAGCTGCTCCGGTCATTTCCCAGGAAAATCAAGCCTGGGATAAATCACAGATCTCCCCTCAGCACAAAGCGGGGTCTGCCTTTTCTCACCGCTTTTATCTCGCGTTATTTTCTGCTGGAGACAATTCCAGCCTGAAGGCAAGCATGCAGGCGGGACCTGCGGGCCGGGCGTGCCGGGGTCCTGCCTCGCTGTACCCCGACGTCCCACCGGCCGCTCTCCCGACCCCGCAGCTGCCAGGAGCGTGCCTGGGAGCTGCGGTGGAGCAGGCGGAGGAGAGGTGCAGGGGAGGCTTGCAGAGGGATGGGTTTCCCTCCTCGCTCCCCCATCCATGGCATTCTCCTGCCTAGTGTTTCTGCCTCCCCCTCGAAAGCCCGCGCACACACACGCACACCCTCCACCCCTCGGCGCTGCTACCGGCGACGGCTGTGGGTGCCACTGCTCAGATGCCACCAACCCCTTCGCCGGGCGCTGCACCCACCGGGGTGGAGGAGCCTGGCCGAGCCCACCCCACGGGACATGTCCCCCCACCACTGGCCTCCGCATCCCTACGCGCAGGTTTGTGTTACCGGAGCATCGCTGGTGGGCTGCAATCGCCACGGCCCAGGCGTCTCGCCTTCCCTCTGAGGAGCGGTGACCCCAGGAGCCCGTCCACAGCTTTACCACTGACATCGCTGCCATCTTCAGCCGTGGCATCGTGTCTCTGGAGTTCGGTCACTCCTCTCCAGCTGGGTTCCCTCCAGCGGCACCACCGCAGGCGAGCGAGCTCCTGTTGGCGGCGGCTTCGGGACTCCAGAGCTACCGGCAAGCTGGTCTGCTCTGCACAGCGCGGAGCATCGTGGAACCCCCCGGTACCCATCAGACCACAAATGTTTAAAGTCAGACACAGCTGGGGAGGAAAAGCAATGAAAATAAAATTTGAAAACAAAGAACAACCTACCTGTCGATGAATTTCCAGAAATATTTGAAAATGTTTCATCAAAAACTGAAAAAAAAAAATTCCCCCAGAAAGACTTGCTGCTTTACTAGTTTAGAAATCAAAAGAATTTTTGAATGGAAAACATTTGCATGAGGTTTTCACTCCTCTCTAACTAAATGACTGGTTTGGGGTTTTGGACAGAAGCGCCTCAGCTGCTGCCTGGTTCCGTTTAGCCCAAGGGCATCCCCCCGGGCAGCAGGCTGGAGGGATGCGGGTGCCAGGCTGCCCTGGCCTGTCCCCGGGGTCCCAGGGTCCTGCCCCAGCAGCCCACACCACCGGCCCCGGGGCAGGGAAGAGGGGGGAGCTCAGCACCGACCGAGTGGGATTTTTCTGCTGTAAATCGCAGCAGGTTGTTTTACTCCATGAGCTGCGAGGTTTATTTATCCCTCCCTTACGCTTGCTCATCTGTGTTTGTTAGCCAGATCGTACCGGTTGCCATCTGGAGGAAGCTGTAAATTGTTTTCTGGCTTTTCCCTACCAACCGCAGCTCCTCCAGCTCCTTCCTGCCCCTCTCGCAGCCAGAACCTCCGCAGCACCTGGGAGTGACGGACATCAGTTCCGCAGTGCACAGCCCGGCCCCTGCCTGCGGGCAGCTGGAAGGGCCACGGAGACCTGGGAGCATAAAGTACATCGGAAGCTCCTGCTTCAGGAGGATTTTCACTTGTTTCTGGGGGTGGGAGCCAGACCATGGCCAAGGCACTCACTGCGCCCAGCCCCGGAGCTGCTGCACTGCGCTCAGGTGAAAATACTCCTCGTCACTCGCAGTGGTCACACTTGCAGTGACACAGGAGGAAGGTCTGGGCTCTGCCGGTGGTCCCTGGGCCAGCTGCTTCCCCCAGCTCTCCCTCCATGGTCCCCTTCCCAACCTCTCCATGAAATCCAGGTGCTTCTGCAGCCCCCAGGGCCGTGCTGGGGCCTGAGGACAACCTGTGAGACATCACCTGGGCTTTCCCAGGCATCCTCCCTGCTCCAGGGCTGCCGGCTCCTGAACACGTGGAGGGTGAAATCCCCGGCGCTCCCAGCTCGGTCTGGGCCGCGTCCGTCGGGGCCCAGCACGCTCCTTTATAGACGAACATTGGGCACGTCCAGGGCCACGCTGCCGTTTCCCCCTGCCCCGCGCCACTCCACGTGGAATCTCCTCCCCTGAAACGGGTTGCGGGACTCTCAGCAGGTATCTGAACAGAATTGAACCCTGCTGCTTCTTCAAATGCCCTCGGAAGCCCGCTGCCTGAGCCATTCCGGGGGCACCCCAGCAAGCCCTGCCTGCCCCCCGAGCTGCCCGCACAGGCAGCCTGCCTGGCCGCTGCCGGGGCTGCTCCCACCCGGGTTTAACGTGAACACCGTGAAAGCTGCTGACACGGGCTGGAATTAGTGCGGGGAAGGGGAGGGGGAGCTCTCAGGGGGACCCCCACCCGTGGGACCCCCGTCCCGTGGGACTCCCACCCATGGGACCCCCCCACCCATATCCGGGGCGCCCCCGGCAGCCGCGGGCTCTCTCCGCATCTCCCGGCAGCTCCGCCCGACCTGGGATGTCACCGTTCCCACGGCAACGGGAGCGCTGCGGAAAAAAAAAGAAAAGAGAGAAAAAAGGAAGAAAAGGGGAAAGGAGCTGAGGAAAGCGCGGGGGGAGGGGCAGGGCGGCCCGGGGGGTGCGGGGGGGCACCCAGAGGCCACCCCCACCCCGCAGAGACAGTCCCCGCCGGGCCGGGCCGGGCCGGCAGCATCGGCTGCTCCCACCCTCCCTAGCACCGACCCTCAGGAACCCGAACCCCCCGGCCAGGCCCCTCCGCCCCAGCCCCAGAGGCTTCTTCTCCATTTCTCCATTTTTTTTTTTCCTCAAATCAAGGCTGAGAGTCCCAAAGCGCCGCCCGATCCCAGGACCTGGGGCTTGGGGAGACGCCGCCAGGGGATGGGCAGCAGAGCAGGCAGAGCCGGGGGCACCTCCTGCCTGGTGGAAACAGCAGCCAGGACAGACAGACACGGTCAGGAGAAACCCGTGTAGGTGAAAGGCATTGTGCAGCTCAGCGTCCTCGGCCCAGCCGCCGCGCGCCCTCCCTTCGCAGCGTCGTCGGCCGCAGCGAAGGCTGGGGATGCCCTTTGCCATCGTTTACACCACGGTTGCAAAGGCGAGGAGGAAGCCCTGCCAGCACCAAGGTGCCAATTACTCTCTCATTAGCAGCCAACGTATTTCTTTATCGGCCCTGAGCGTCTCGGCACGATGTTGATCATTTTGATGGAGCATTTGTTTTAATTTCCCAAATGAGGAAGCAATCTTGTAAATATTGTGCAGTAATTAAAATGGCTATTTATTGTGCAGCATTCTGGCTGCTGCCACCACAGAACCTGATTAGCATTCCCCTTCCACCGAGCCTTCGCTCCGGCCCGTCCTGCTGCTCCGGCGAGCTCCTTCGCCCTCGTGCCTCTCGCTCCGGCGTCGGCACACGATACGCAGCTCTGATTCCTTGATGCTAAAAACCAAGCGGAGATTTGGTATCCTTCAAAAGGTGAGAAACCCAGCAAAGAGTGATAGAAGCCCTTGTTTCTGAAGCAAAACCTGCTCCTCGGGGTCTTGCCGGCAGCGTCGGCATCAGCTGCTGCGGGCAGATCTCCGTGCTGGGGACAATGGAGTTATACGGGCTCCATGGGGAGGGGCCGTGCCCCGGGCAGGGATCCCTTCCCCGGCTTTGACCTCAGGTGAGGGGGCTCCTGCCCGCTCCCTGCTTGGCCCGGGGAGGAAGGCGCCTGCCCAAAGGCTCGCGGTGGTCCTGCAGAGCCAGGACAGCAGGAGCCCTCCCGTCCCCCCTGCCTACCTGCCAGGCAGAAGGGTGCACGTCCAGGCAGAAGTCCCAGAAAGAGACCGAAGCAGAAGGGGTGACCAGCCCGCTGGGAGCTGCCCTCCCGCTCGGGCTCGCAGCCCTGCCGTGGCATGTGCCCCTTCCAAGAGCACACGCCTGCGTCCCAGCGAGGGGACACCGACCCAAGGCCGGCACCCAGCAGCAGTGGGGTCCGCGCCACCCGCTCCCAGCAGAGAGGAGGATGGGGACGGGATGCACGGTCACGCGTGGGGCCATGCAGTCGGCTCTGCAGCCCCTGCGTGGGGCCAGGGCAGCACAAAGCTGCAGCCCGGCGAGAGAGCAGGCAGTGCATGGCTGTGGGGCATCCGAAATGTCTCTAAGATGGTTAAAAATCCTCCTCCCAGTTCTCCATGGTGACCAGGAGCCTGTGCCGGCTCCGGCGCTGGGTGCAGGGGTGGAGGGCAGGCGGTGGCCCTGCTGCAGGGGAGTGCAGCAGCTCTGTCACTGGGAACCACAGGGTGCTGGGGACATGCCGTGGGCTGGAGAGGGGCCCCGTGGCCCGGGGAGCGGGACCGCAGGCTGCTCACAGCCCTCCACCACCGGTACTCGCACCAAGCCTGACAGTGATGGTCAGGAGTTACGTGTCTGAACCCGGACTTCCACGCTCATCACATTTGCATGAGCACAAATTCGTTATCTGAGGCTTTGCCTTGTGTGGTTTCTGCTTATTATTTCCTCTCACAAACATTCAAACTGGCAAAAGCTATAAAAAAAAAAACCCTTGGAAATAAGCATCTATCCAAATCCATTTTAAAAACCCTTTAAAATGTAAATCCTTTCAGCTCGAGAGATGCTGGGTAAAGAAACACTTTGGTGCTGGGGGAAGCGAGGCTGAATGTCACCGGGTGCGCAGAGAGGAGGTGCAGCCCCGCTGCCAGGAACGGGTCGGCTCCCCCAGCAGCTGGGGGAATCGGGGCTCTGGGGGTCCCCGGCCCCTGCGCCACCCCAGCCCCCGGGCTCCCTCCCAGGAGGCACATCTCTGTGCCGGCTCCTCTCCAGGGAGCCCGAGTGCACTGCTGATGACAACGAAAAGAAATTAAAGATCAATAAAATGAGGAATAGAAGCAGAAGTAGGGGGTGGGAAGCGGAGGGATAAGCCCCTCTCCCACCCCGTTTCCCTCCCAGCAGCCTCGCTCCGGGGCCTGTCCCGCTCTGCTCTGGGGTCAGGGCTCCAAAGCCGAGCTGGGGACGTCCCCGCCTGCCCGCCGTGAAACGCCCCCAGCTCTCCGGCTGCCGTCGTTCGCAGAAGCCCCCGGAGCTTTGCCTGTGGTGGTGATGCTTGTTAGTGCTCTTTGCATATATGCTAATGGGCGGGGAGGCTGCTCTGGCATTTGTGCCTTGTTCTCGGGCTGCAGAGTAAATATAGCAGCGGAGGCTGGCGCAGCGCTCCGGGGCGGCACGGCGGCGAGGGATGTGGCACAGCGGCAAGGGGAGCTGCCGGGCCTCGGGCGTGTTCCCCAACCCCACGGGCACCATCCAGGCACAGGAGGGCACGAGCCCGTCCCCACGCCTGCACTGCCTGGACCCTGCTAATGGCACGGCTTTAAAAGCTTCCCCAGAATACATTTAGACTCCCACTCCCTTTACCATCGCCTCAGTCCCCGTCTCCTACATACAGATGCCAGCTCACGCGCAGTACCGGCTCCGCACGTCATCGCCCACCTCCGCCGTCCCTCGCACCCCCATGCCGGTGCCCACGCAGCCACCGCCGCGCTCGCCCCCGGGACGCCCCGACCTGGCAGCGAGCACCCATGGGAGCTCCCCGTGGCACCAGCAGCCAGGGTGGCAAGCAGGGTGCTCTGAGGGCTCCCGCAGAGCCCCGGGAGGTGAGTAGAGGGTAGGCTGGAAGAGATGTGCCGGCCGAACCATGAGCTCCCTCAGGCCTGCCGGCGGTGCGAGGGCTGCAGGAGCTGCGCTGCTCCCTGCTCCCACGCAGCCCCTCGCGTGGGGCTGTTGCACCCCTGGGTGCACCCTCCCCTGCAAGGCTCGTGTAACGCCCACGAGCACCGGAGGAGTCTGGGGGCTGCACATCCTTTGGCTTTCTCATGAAAGGTCTGCAGCCTCCCCCGGCCCTGTGCTGGTGCCGTCGCTGCCCTGCCTGCCTCCGGATTTCAGTGCAATCCATGGGTTTTTTTAAGCTTGGGTTTTTTTTACATAAGCTGGGCTCGGAGTCCCTAGTTTGGTCCTGCAGGCAGGAGAGAGCCGGGAGGTGCTGGGGAGCCGAGGAGCAGGTCAGTGCCGTGGGAGCACAGCCAGCCTCAAGCGGTGGGTGCTGGCAAGGGGCAGGGCACCCCACTGCCCCCGGCCCTTCCCCCTCGCTGCTGCCTGTGCCTGCCCTCCACAGCCCCTGCGGTTCCACCCGATGGACAAAACGAACTGAAAGAATTAAATCACCTTTTATTTTTAAGGCTGTGATTTTTCCAGCTGTAGACTGGCAAAGAAAACCTTTACAGCAGAGCAAAGTGAGAATTCCCAGATGCTCTCACGGGGCATGTTCCAAAAAGCGTTCATCCATCACACTTCGCCGCAGCCACACTCTTGGCATTTTGATGTGCTGCCTCTGCTTGGGGTTGCTGCTATTTTAAGATGAGGCTTTGGGGGAGCACACTTCCAGACACCCCTCATCTTTCTGAGGGGAGGATTTGGAAGGAAAAAACCTGGGGGGCTCCTCCTTTCCTGGACGGGGAGGTCGGGTGGCAGGCGAGCGGGCGGAGGGGAACAGCGAGGCGTTGTTCTGCCCATGGATGAAAAGCCCTTTGTGAGCCTGGCGCGGCGGCACGGCCGGGGAAACATCACCCGGTGAGGCTCCACCGCCGAGCGAATAGCCACCACGGGGCCAGCACCGCTCGGCGCCTTGCTGAGCTCACGGCCCCCGCCATTTCTCCTTGCCAGGAGCACGGCTGTCTGGTTATCGCTGACGTGCAGAGTTACTGCTCCTTCAGCCTGACTTTCCCCGTGGCCCGGGCTGTCCCTGTCCTGGGGGCGAGCTCAGGGGTGCTCGGGCATCGGCGCAGCGATGGAGCCAGGTCTCCTGCGATAAGGGACTCAGTCCTGCAGCGCCGGTGTTTGGGATCCCAGAGAGCGGCCCAGGAGAGCAGAGCACCCTCCCGGCTGGTTCATCCCTTGCCTGCCTGGGGGGCGTCAGCCCCTCACATGCAGCAGAACGGAGAAGTCACCCCGACTCCCGCAGACAGCGGGGATGAGCTGCCGCCCCCCAGCAGGGCCCAGACGGCTGTGGCAGGGCTGCACTCAGGGCTATGGCCACGCACAGCCACGGCTGTGGGGCGTTCCCAGGCCGGCTACGGGGCTGCATCCCACCCCAGCTCTGCATAACAGCCAGGGATCAGTGGACCCCCCCAAACCTGCCTCAGCCCCCCATCACTGAGCTCAGGGCTGAGCCACCCTGCGCACGGGCAGCGTATGGGCGACGTCTGCCAAGCAGCGGGCCGGGGCTGGGGGCATCCAGTGCTGCCGCCCCAGCTCCCCGTCGCAGCAGGGTGCGCTGCCCCACTGGCCTTGAAGCCCCCATCCCCGGGGGGGCTGCAGCGCGGTGGAGCTGGGCAGGTCTGCGAGCCGGGGAAGGAGAGAGACTCAGCCGAATTAACCGACTCATTAATTCGCACATTTGCACGCTGCGTATCAGCTATTTCCAGCGTGATGCTCCTGCCGGCGGCTCTGTCCCACGCAGCCACCAGCCAGGGTGGGCAGAGCCGGGGACCGGGGGATCGGCCGCGGGTCGGGGCGCAGGGCGAGGTGCGAAGAACAGCGAGAGCCCCTGCGCGGCCGAGGGGGTCGCACGGGCTGGGCAGGGTCCCACCCAGCTGGAACTGGGGCCACGAGCCCAGGTCCAGGCTCCTCCGCTGCTGGACGTGGGCCATGAGCGAGCAGCCCGGCTCGGTGTCCATCCCCCAGCGCTCGGGGCTCCGGCGGGAGCCTCCCGCCTTGGGCAAACACGCGGCTGTTCCCCACGGGTGGGCTGGCACGGGGAGCCCGGCCGCCGGCAGCAGCGCGGCTTTCTTCCCCCGGTCAATGTTTAACCAGGGTGTTTATCCAGAGTGAAAGAGCCACAGTGTGAGAGCAGGAGAGGCTCGGGCAGACACGGGGGCAGACAAACATCCTTCTGATGCTGTTCCCAGAGCACGACCTGATTTTTTTCCCTGTGTCCCCAAAGCACCGGTGCCAGTGGCGGCCGACAGCACCTGGTGAGCACATGCGTGACATCTGCAGAGCCTTCGGTGGCTCTTGTGGACCTGAGCCCTGGGCTCCCCCGGGGCTTTTCATCACGCAGGGGTTGGGAGCATCTGTGTCCTCACCAGCCCCAAAGCACGGCAGTTACCGCCCCGTTAGGTACAGGCGCCTGCCGCATCGGTATCCCACGCCTGCCCCACGCCTGCCCCGCTCCTGAGCAGCATCTCCATCCCGACGAGCATGAAGAACCTGGGAAACACCAGGCAGCGTCCTGGCTCTGCGGCAGATCCCTGTGCCGATAACAACATGGTGCAGACCCATGGCCAGGCACGATGTAAATTTAATTGAGTGGGAATGAGATGTATTTTATGTCCTTAAAGCACATTAAGTGCTTGGAAATTAATTGGTATTTAATTAGCATAAATTAAGCTTTTTAATAATACTCAGGGAAAAACAACGCGGTATTACAGATGCTTTATTAAAAGTCACCCTGACAAATTAAAAATGAATGTGCTGAACACATCAGCAGCAAAACAGGGAAGCACACGCGGCCATGCATGGGCCATCCCCCACCTCCTGCCCGCCTCGCCTGTGCCTGGGGACCGCGAGCAGCACCACCGCCCCGGCGGGACCGCGGCCCCTCGCCCGCACCCGCCGGGAGAAGGGCCCTGGAGCCGGGGTGCCAGAGGGAGCCGGCGGGCGCAGGGGCAGCTGCAGCCATAAGCGTGTTTCCTGCAGCGACGCGGGGCCGTGCTTCCTCTCGAAAGGGGAAGGTGGGCGCCCGTTGCGCCCGAGCGCGGCAGCTGCCTGCAGCCCCGCTCCCGCAGGGGTCCGCGCCCGAGCAGGGGCCAGGGTGGGTTGGGGCCCCCACGGTGGCTCCCCACTTGCCCAGCTCCCACCAGCACCCGCTCCCGTGCCCGCCGGGGTCCCTCCAGGAAGGAAGCAGCGACTTTGCTCCTTGTTTAGTTTGGCATTTTTTTGTGGCGTTGCCATGACAACCGTCCTAGTGACATCTTCATGCTATTTGTCTCCTTCTGTGGGTTGCATCATTTTCCTTCCTGAATGAGGAGCTGCCTGCGCCCGGCTCACCTGGGGCCCACGCTGCCCACCGCGGAGTACGGCGTCCCCCTGCCCAGCCCTGGGAGGGCTGCCCGCGGGAAGGGGCGCAGGCAGATACGCACGCCCCAGCCAGGGCTGCTTTAATTCTGGCTTTTCCTCACTTCAGCATCTCTACAGCCTTGTCCTTCACAGAATCACAGAATTGTAGGCGTTGGAAGGACCTCTGGAGATCACCTCGTCCGACACCCCAGACCTTGTCCTTCTCTAATACATCTTTGTGCGTGTGTGCGTGCATGTGTGGGTCACCTCCCGGGCTTGGGAAAAAAAAGCAAGATGAAAATAGAGAGATGACAGTGTGCACGGCTCTGCCAGCCCCACGGGGACATCGGAGAGCTGGGAACATCCTCCCTGCCACAGCAACAGCTTGTTAGTCTCGGCATGGAGCAGCCCAGGAGGAGGGGTAGGAAGCACTTGCTTTGCCCAGGGGTTTCCTCCAGACCCGCTGGCAGCCGGAGCCCTGCACGCCAGTCCTGGCCCTGGGAGGATGCTACTGCTCCTGCTTGCAGCAGCCTGGCCCTTTCCCACTCCCTCCCATCTCCCCCTGCCCTCCAGCCCAGTCTCCGCCACGGCCCAGGTCAAAAGTCTGCAAAACCAGCAGTGACTCAACCCAGGTAACTGAGGGGTTCCCTGCTGGGGCTGGGAGTACTCGCAGTGATGCCTGTGTGCCGGTTTACCACCCAACAAGCCCTCCGAAGGGTGGGGCGGGGTCCCTATGGCCCCCCCACGGGGGAGGCTGGGGAGTGTGCACGATGAGTCAGGGCAGAGCTGCCGTAGGGGATGGCTACCGGCTGACGTAAAGCTGCTGCGCTGGCTCCTCTCCCCATGCCCACACAGCTCCGCCACTCTCCTCCTGCTGACTCCTGCTCATGGCAGCAGCACCCCCTGCCAAGGCATCCCCCTCCCCTCGCCCCCCAGCACTCATCCCCTGGCAGGGGAGGGACAGACCCACCCCAAGCTCTCAGCTGGTGCTTCATCCCCTGGCCCTCCTGACACTGAGCGGGGCCAGAAATCAGGCTGCCACCGAGCTCCCTTCTCCCATCGCCTGCCTACACGGGAGCCTCTGCGGGGCAGGCTGCCGGCAAGAGCCGCGTGGCATCGTCCCGGACCCGCGCGAGGGCCAGGAGCCGACCCACGGCACAAGCTGGGGAGCAGGCTTCCATGGAGGAGCACCCTGCCACGCTGGAGCACGGGCTCACTGCCGGCTGGATGCTGAGGAGGCAGCTGGTGGAGAGAGAGACGAGATGCTCGGATGGGAGACAAATGCAGGAGCCAGCGTAGTGCAGGGCACGGAGCCTCGCAGCACCCACCGCTGCGTTCGGGGCGGGGGAGCTCCCGCAGGCGTGCGCCAGGGCAGAGGCAGCTAGCTGCATCAGGGTTAGTATCGTCATGAAGAAGTTAGAAAGCGATTAGTGCCAGCGCTGGGGAGCGATGCCGCGCCGTCCCCAGGCACGGCTGCTAGACTCCGCTTCTTGCCACCGTAGCGGGATTACAGCAGGCTCCTCACAGGGCGTTTGGGAACCGGCACCTCTCACCGCCCGTCCTGGGGAGCTGGAGAGGCCCCTGGAAAGCAGCCCAGCACCGGGCTGCCAGCCACAGCCACGCAGACAGGACCCCCGCCCATGGGGCAGTGGTGCCCAACCCGGAGGGCACAGGGCTCCCCAGCACTGCAGGCACCCAGGCACAGCCCTGGTGGGACGGACACTGTGCACAACCGATGCTGGGGGAGGCTGGGACCTCGTGGGCACTGGTGTGGGTCGGAGGATGCTCCTGGTGAGCGGTCCCACAGCCGCGGCAGGGGCTGGCAGAGCCCTGGGGATGGGGGTGAGAGCGGCGCTGCCCAGCCCTGCCACCAGCACCGGGCTGCTTTCCATCGTCCCTGCAGCAGCAAGTGAACCATCTCGCTGGGATGGGAGATGCAGAGGGGAGGCGGGGTGGTGAGGAACAGGGGCAGGGGGCTTCACGCCAGCTGTGCTGAGCCACACCGGCTGCCTGTGCCAGGTCAGCGGCAACAGCACGCCCGAAGCCGTGTGCCCGGCGTTACTTCAGGAACAGGCGGGTGGTCTGGTCACCGATCAGGAGCCTTTGGGGAGGTAAAAGAGAGAGAAATTCGGAGTTAGTGTTTTTGCCGTTGCAGGTGTGCAACAGAAACCCAGCGACAGCACCAGCCCAAGCCTGGATTCGCCCCACGAGAAGACATGGATGGAACACGTGGGTTTGGAGAGGGGTTGGGTCTTTGCTGTTGCCCTGCCCTCATGGGAAGGAGAAAGGAAAGGAGTCTCCAGCCCTTGGACATCTCTCTGGAAAAGCGGCTACTTGCAGCCTTGCGCAGGAGCAGGGAAGCAGCCGGGACAGGGCGATGCAGGGCAGAGCCCCCGGGAGGCGGCAGGGTGGGAAAGGGGGGCGTCAGCCTGCACAGCTCCCCTCTCCTTACCGCTGCGGGCATCACGTACCTCACCAGCGTGCCGACAACGAAGGCAGCGACCATGGGCCCTACCCAGTAAACCCAGTGATAGTCCCAGTAGTTTGCTACCACAGCTGGCCCGAAGGCTCTGGCAGGATTCATGCAGGCTCCGGACACGCCACCCCTGAAAGAGGAACAGACCAGCTGCGTCAGCTCTGCGGGACACGGGGCTCGTCTTCCTCGCTGCCGGGACAGGGCGATGCACGGGGCAGGGAAGGGGTGCTGGGCAAGGGGCAGCAGCATACCCCTCCCGGCGCTCTTCGCTGGGGGTCTGTCCCTGCTCTGGGTGGGCTGCAGGCTTGGACTACCCCATCCCACATGCAGGCACGGCTGCTCAGTGCCCAGGGACAGTTTGCCCTGGCAGCGTAAGGAAGCCCAGACCCGAGCGGCTGCTCACTGGCAGGCACCTGCCTTCGCTCACCAGTGTTTGCAAGCTATTGGGGAAAACCTAGTGCGGGGTGGAAGCGTGAATGCCAAATCTATTTTGGGGCTTACCGGAGCCGGGCTTTTAAGCAGGGAAAGCTCCGTGCCACGCGTAGGCAGCGGAGCGGGGCAGGAGAGACAATAGCGTTTACAGATTAAAGAAAACTGCAACAGATAAATATTTGCACATGAGGTTTGTTCAGTGTTTAAATAAGAGCTCCGAATCCCGCTAGAGGGGGCGCTGCCTTAACTAAACAACCCATTAACATTCATAATTTCGTGCACTCGTTATCTGATTGCAGCGGCACAAGACCCAGGCTGCTCTCCCGAAACGCCTGCCTGTGCCGAGGCTGAGCTTGGCAGCGTTTCCAGCAGCCACACGGCGAGGAACAGCTCCAGATAAACCCGCTCCTGTTTGCTCAGGGCTTCCTACAACAAACACTGCCCGTGCAGCCTTTCGGTTTTATCAGTCCATAACAGGTACTTGTAAAGGCTGCTCTGGCTGAAGCGCTACGCGCGGGGCTCGAGCCCCCGGCTTCTCCCGCACCCGGCCGCGCTGCACCCAGCAGCTCTCCCCAAAAATGTCAGAGGGGCCTGTGGGCTGATTCACCAGCCTCTGCAGTGTGCTCGGCTCTCCTCAATTGTCCTGGCCAGCAGGGCCTGTGCTGGGCTGCGGGGGGGCACATCCCACCCCACCCCATCCCGCCCCATCCCAGGCACAGGCACTCTCCCCATCCCATCTTGCCCCATCCCAGGCACAGGCACTCTCCCCATCCCATCCCGCCCCATCCCAGGCACAGGCACTCTCCCCATCCCATCCCGCCCCATCCCAGGCACAGGCACTCTCCCCATCCCATCCCGCCCCATCCCAGGCACAGGCACTCTCCCCATCCCATCCCACCCCATCCCAGGCACGGGCACTCTCCCCATCCCATCCCACCCCATCCCAGGCACGGGCACTCTCCCCTCCCCAGCGTAGGATACAGCAGCCACAGCGCTGGCCTGGGAGGGAGCGGGGGTGAGCCCTGATGCAGGGAGCCAGGGCTTGGAGCTGCCCCCCTGGGCTCTGCTCAGCCAGCACTGGAGGGAGCTCTGAGCACCAGCTCCACCCCTGCAGCCCGCGGTCCCATCCTGATCCCCTGCTCGAGGCACCCTGCCTGCTGACAGCGGCTGCTGGAGCGGACAGAACACGCATGGGGAGAGGACTTGCGAGCTCACCCTGCCAGGATGTCGACCGTGACCGTGAAGCCGATGCAGAGGGGTGCCAGCGGGGTCTTGGTCTTGCCATTGATGGCGCCCATGCAGACCACGAGGACCAGGAAGGTGGTCATGACGATCTCGCCCACGAGGACGGAGGGGATCTGCTCGTCAGCCGTGATGCTGCTGAAGGCTCCTCCGCTGGCGTTCACATACCGCTCGCTTGCTGCCACGGCCTGTGTGTGGGGGAGCCCTGTTTGTGCCGTCCACGCTCCATATTGTGGGCTTTAACAGGCATATGTGCTCGCTGTCAGGACAGCGTGGGCGGCCGAAGCGTCAGGTTAAAGAGGAGCTAATCTCATCACTTTCCTCCTGAAAGCCAGCCCTAAGCGCCTGGCAAATATAAACTCATTAGCGAAGGCTCTTAGCATCTCCTGAGATAATGAGCCAGCCACCGCTCTCCCAGCAGGATGAGCCTCACCCAGCCACCGAGGGGTTTGCGGCGGCCAAATGGCACCGTGCTGCTGGGTGCGGGCGCCTGGGCGCTGGGAACGGGCAGCTCCAAGCGTAAATTAACCTTACAGCACGGTGCCCTAAGTAGAAGCGTTGGCAGACACCGTGCACGACAACGCCTGGAGCTGCGGAGGTACCTCGCATCGTTCTGTGCCTAATTACACGCCATAGCAAACCTCTGGAGAACGGCTGCCCTTCGGAATTAATTAGCGGGGCCACAGAGCGCCGTGCGGAGGCGGCACCCCCACACCTGCGCAGCACTCCCAGACCCGAGCCCGCGGCGGGGGGCGAGTCGTCCGAGTCCTGCAGTCAGACTGTGAAAGACCTGGGAGGAGGAACCGGGCGCCCTGGCCTGGAGCACCAGGCCAGCCCCACGCCCACGCAGCCAACCTCTGAGCCGTATCACCTCGTCAGAAACCAGCGCTCCGATTTACACGCAGAACCAAGGCACCGAGTCCCCCTGGCGCTCCCCACCACGCACGCTGCTGCCGCAGACCCCGCGATGGGCAGCAGGTCGGGGCTGGCCGGGCCAGCTCTGGCAGAGCCGGGGGAGACCCTGCACCCCAGCGTTAGCCCTCGTTAAAGAGCCTCCCCCGGTGTCCGTACCTTTGCCAGGCCGGCTCCTATCATCCCTCCGCAGAGCTGGGAGACCCAGTAAGGAATGATCATCACGGTGTTCAGCCCACCGATCAGGTACACGCCCAAGGACACGGCGGGGTTGAAGTGGCCTCCGCTGCAAAGGAGAGGAGCATCGGTGAGGGGTTCAGCCCCGGCGTGGGGCTCACCCCCATCGCAGGGTTCCCTCCTGGGGGCTCGAGCGCTGCGCTCGCCATGGGCCGGAGCCACAAACGCTTTCTCAGCCCTTCCCGTGAGAAGATGCTACGCGCTGCGGAAGGGCAGAATCCAGCCGTTTCCTTTCCCTGCAGTTACTGCTTCGAAGCAGCAGCATCTTCGCGCTGGATACCCGATGCCTCCTGCAGTGCTGGCAGGGGCAGGAGCTGCCCTGGCGCAGTTTCAAGGACAGGGTTTGGGGCTGGATCTTTGGAGACCCCCGGGTGCTTCCAGGAGCTGCCACGGCTCTGCCCGGGGAGGTGCGGGGCGAAGGGGTGCCTCTGCAAGGTGCTGCAGGCTGTGGAGCGCACCGAAGCCCTGCCCAAGGCCCTGGTACGGGGGGGTTACACCACTGCACACACCCCCCCAGCAAGGGCTTTGCCTGTGGCAGCAGCGCAGCCCGGCCACCAGCGCTTTCCAGGGGCGAAGGCTCAGGGAGGAAAGGCATGACGGCAGCCACCCCTGCTGCTGCGCGGGGGAAGGAGTGGGGCTGACAGAGCTGGGACCCAGCCTGGCAGGGCACGCATCCCCCAGGCAGGCAGGGAATGGGACAAGCACTGTCGGGCAGCGCTGAGGGCTCCTCCCGGCCACACCGGCGCTGCTGGGCTCTGCTGGCATTGTCAGGGTTTATCTCCCTCCGCTCGATGCAAATGCCAAGGCACGCAGTTCTCCCCGCATCCCTGCGCGCTGCCCACCGCAGCCCTGGGGAGGGCTGGCGGCAGCCGTGCTCGCCTCGGTACAGGACCCAAATCATTCATCTTGAAGACCACGTGCAAGACAAACTCAGATACCTTCTAATTAAAACAGATTACCACGGGACACGCATTAATGAACAAGTTTCATAACCCATCAGCCCTAATAATAATTGCTGGTGAAGGCGATGAGTCAGAGTGTCTAGGAACTATAATTACATCTTACTCTTCAGCTGTAATTAAAGACCCATCATATGAGAGCAAGAGGTTGTGTTGTTTAGGCTAGCAAACCTCTCAGATGGACGGGGCTCTGGCTGATAAAGGCCCCTGGGATGGGTGGGAGCCCGGGAGCTAAAGGAGGACGTGTCTGCAGATAAACCCCGGCCGGAGCACCCACCCGCCCGCGGCGGGGACCACAGCCTGGCCAGCGGGCACTCGTCCCGAGCCAGGCTGCTCTCCGGCCTCTCCGGCCACAAATCTCTAAAACCTGACTTTAGGCTGAAACATCTCCCTGCACAGGACCCTGAGCCGGCTTGTGCTGGCTTCAGAGCTAATGGGGGACCCCCGAGACGCCTCTGCAGCCCCTCATCACAACCCCCCCCCATGCTGCCCCCCTGGCCTGCGGCTTCTCCGTGCCGAGGGCTCGGGGTGCAGCAGGCACCCAGCTTGGCGCCGCTGGCACACGTGCCCTGGGTCGCTGAGTCCGATTGCACAAGCCTCACCCTGTGGCGTTATCCCTCCTAATCAGGAGTTTGCTCTGGACCCCAGGGCTCGCACGTGAGCCCGGCCGAGCCACCCTCTGCGGCTGGGGGAGGTTTGTGTCCCGACCCAGAGCATCGAGGGGGACAGCCCGGAGGCACCCCGTCCCTGGGCTGCGCAGAGACCGGAGAGAAGGGAATGAAACTCCACAGGGACTGTTTCAGCTTCTCCCTTCAGGATATTTCTGTATCTTAGTGTCAAACGACACCGTTTTCAACAAGCAGGTTTGTCTAAATGTTGCTTTTGAGGAATTGAAACAATTTGTAAATGGAATCAAAATTTTTCACCTGAAAATACCCAGGGGAGTAGCATACGCGGGTCAGAATATTTCATGCTGACATCCTTTCGAAAGGAAAGGTCTCAGCTTTCCAAAGGAATGCTTCTGCTTCAGCTTTGACCATTTTTATTAAATGGGGCTAAAAATAAAACGCTGCAATCAAAAGGCAAGCGAACTCCCCGAAGCCGAGGCGTTACGGACGACCACCACCTAAGCAGCCACGCCGCTAACAGAGAGGCTCGATGGCAGCGCAGCGTTGCTGCGGTCACCAATATTTGGGCAGGAAAGATCCTAAAGGCAGAAACAAGCCTCTCCCCCTGTCCACGCGTGGAATCCGCGCGGGTGCTGCAGCAGGGACCGTGCCGCCCCCGGCGAGGGGGTGCACAGGGGGTGGCGGGGGGAGCACGTGCAGCCCCAGGAGCTGGTCCCCCCTTACCTGATGTCTCCCAGGATGGCGATGGTGAGCCCCAGGGCCAGCCCATGCGCCAGGGCGGGCTGCAGCCTCCCCACGCCCTCCACGTCCTCGACCACGGAGAGGCAGCCGATGAAGATGAAGAGCGCGCTGCCCAGCACCTCGGCCACGCAGGGCTGGACGTAGCGCTCATACCAGTGGGGCTGCAAGGACTTGGACTTGATGTCGATGTCCACCATCGCCTCGTTCGCTGCGGGGTGGCCACACTTGGCAGCGGCCATGAGCGGGGCTGGAACGAAGCAGGCAGAGCCCTGGTGGCAGCCGGTCCCCGTGGGCACGATCGAGATGATGCTGTGGACCAGAGGGCTGGAGAAACTGGAGGCGCAGGCTGCCCGCTCAGGTCTCTGAGGGGTCCCGGCACAGGGACGAGGACCCTCGAGGAGCACCCTGCTTGTCCCACGGCAAGGCTGGCAGGCTCCCCTTGACCTGTGTGAGGAGATAGTGGATGGGAGGCTCTAAATAATGGATTGGATTTGCATTGCTAAAAAAAAAAAAAAAAAGAGGGGGCAATAAAAGCCGATAGGCCCGCCCACAGGAATATAAACGCTCTTTATCACCGCCGTTCCTTGGTTCAAGGCTTTGGTTGGGTTTTTTTTGCCCTGTAGGTATTTTTTTTGTAGTTGTTTTAAGGTTTTCTGCCAAGACTCAGACCGTGATTTCTTTCCTGTAGATACCTGGAGTGCCGGCACCTGTGCGAAGCCCAGCTGGCCCTGCTCCACCGGGCGGCTTTTACCCGCTTGTGCTGCCAAGAGGCAGCACGTGCCAGAAGGAGCAGGACGTCGTGTGCGTGGGGGCCCGCGCGGATCCAGCAGCGCCCTGGGAAATGCCTTACGTAGCTCTGGGGAGGGAAAAAATATCACTCCTGGCCAAGGCTTAGCTCTCTGGAATTAAGTCTAAACCCAGGCGTAACACAAGAGAGCAGGACCCTTCCCAGCACGGTGCAGTCGCGAGCCCTGAAATGTGTGAGGAAGGGGGTGCCCGAGGAGCAAGGGCGAAGGCTGCACCTCGGGAAAGGGCGTCCCGAGCGGCTGCTCTGACGTGGGGGGAGGCACACTGAAGCCCCTCGGAGCCAGGCCAGGACTCAGAGCAGTGTCCAGGGTTAGGCGCGGAGGGCAGACGCCTCCTTCAAAAACTGCCAGACGTTGGTACCTTTGTACAAGGCAAACACGGGATTTACTCTGTGCTACTAGAGTAACACTTAAGGGGCTTTAAATCCTTAAAGACAGCATCAGAACAGAGAGACCTATTGCTGAACCTCTTCCTACAGACCCCAGAGAGTAGGTAAAGGGACTGTTTTCCCTCAAATTACCGAAGGAGCCTGCCTGAGCCACAGTCAAAGCCGATTCCTCTAAACCTCAGCCCGCGTCCTGCCCGGAGCTCCTAAAGGAGGCTCAGCCAGCTCTGAAGGGCCGTATCCCCACTGCTCTGCTCTCAAATAAAAGATTGCTAGCGAGGGCGCCTTGGGATCCGCCGGCAGCTTTGGAAGTTGACATCGATCCCGTACTTCAAACAAAACTTCCCCAAACCCCCACCGCAGCCCGTAAGGGGTGACGGCCGGGGGAGCCCGCTCAAGCCCCAGCAGAGGCCGCGGGGCTGCCGCCGGCAGGCGAGGGGGGATGGCGGGGAGGCTGCAGCCTGGCGGGGCCGCCGGCGCCGCCGGAATAGCCGCGGCAGCTCGCGCCGCGCAGCAGGAGCCGTCTGGGCAGGGGTGCGACCCACGCGCTGCGGCATTGCACCTCCTTGAGCAATCGCCTGCTGCGCTTCATGTTTGTGGTGGGTAATTAAGGATTGGGGTTTATAGGTATTTTTTTTTTTTCCCCTCTCGTAAGCAAGGGTAAAGAACGCCAGGGATGTTTTATGATGTTTTCACAAGGCACTGGGGATGGGAAGGAAATTTCCACTTGCCTGTCCCAGGGAGGGCTGTTGCTGGCCGCACAGCAGGCAGGGGTCAGGCCAGATCTACAAAGGAATCCCAGTTCGGGCACCTCTAAACGAGCCTCTGTCAACCCATTTTTTCTCCCAGGAGCTTGTTTCCTACAGACAAACGGTCTTGGCAGCACGTTATAGAAATCACGGGAATACAGAGAGTGAGTGGTGGGGTTGGCTGGTTTGGGGGCTCTTCTTTGAACCCCCTGCATGGACCTGTGGAAGAGGAGAACGCTTGACTCGATCTCGTCAGCTCGCAGAGCACGGTGACCTCGAGCAGGTTCCCAACAGGTACCTCGAATCCATCTGCCACCACGCCTCCCAGTGCAACCAGACGAGGGTTTCACTGGGAGGGGTTTTAACTTGGACAACACAAATCCAGATTTCTCGGGGTATTTATTCTGAGAGATAAACGTGGCGCATGCCCAGATTTCAGCTGGTGCTTACCAGCAGCTCTCAAAGCACTGTACAAGCACTGCCAGCATCGCGTCGGTGCACCAGGAGGCGGCTGAGCTGCCCCACGGCGCCGGCAAGCCCCGGGAGCCGGTCTGGGAGCAGAAGGGCCCCTTCCAGGCGCTGCTGCCGCCGCGTACATGGCGCAGGAACGCCGCCGGTGGCAACGCCATCGCGCCCGGCCGGTGGCCCTGCAGGCTGCTGCAGGTGCCTCCCAGCGGAGCGGTGGCTTCGGGGCACTGGAAGGTCACAGCCCAGAAGTGAAGATTAACTCTGCGTCCTTGGATTTTAAACATTCACCATTATTATTTGGGGAGCAGGGATGTTTGCCTGAGCCTTTTCGTGGAAACGCTCCGTGTTCAGGCAACAAAGGAATTAATTATTACTAAGCACAGGACTGAAACAACAAAACAGAAGCGTGATCTTGAGGGAACGTGTTTCCCTCCCGTCGGCAGGAGCTCCAGCCAAGCGGCTCCGCTCCAAGTGCCAGCCAGCGCTGCCGGGGCATCCCACGTCTGCCGCGGGGGACTGATGGCAAAAATCGCTGGAGGAAACTGGCTCAGCAAATGTCAGCACCGTGCAAAACCCTGACTGGTTTGTTTTGGAAGATTAAGGAAAAGGAAACCTTTTTTGCAAGGCCACGGCTGACGTGCCACTAGCAGAACCGTTCGGCTGGCAGTTTCTTGCCTTTCTTCCTGGGGTCCAAGAAATGCTGCTGTTCTCTAACCACTGCCTCGGTGTAAGGGTGGCTACAAGGGAAAATAATGCTCCCCACATGTAATTCAAGTCAACCTTAAAAACAGGGACAAAACCAAAACAATAAAACAACGATTTTTTTCAGCACCTGTCAGCTGTGGCTTCTAAAGCGCTCTCAAGCACATAAATCCTACCTGAACCTCCTGATGGACAAATGAGCCAAGCAATCCCTAGTGAGGCCACATCTGGGGTGCCGAGTCCAGTTCTGGGATCCCCAGTTTAAGCAGGATGTGGAACTGCTGGAGAGAGTCCAGTGGAGAGCTGCTGGGATGGTCAGGGGCTGGAGCATCATCCTTGTGAGGAAAGGCTGAGAGACCTGGGCTTGCTCAGCCTGGAGAAGAGAAGGCTGAGGGGGGGGTCTCATCAGTGCCTATAAATATCTGAAGGGCGGGTGTCAGGGGGATGGGGCCGGGCTCTTTCCAGCGGTGCCCAACGCCAGGCCAAGGGGCCACGGGCACAAGCTGGGACACGGGAAGCTCCACCTGAACATGAGGACAAACCCCTTTGCTGTGCGGGTGCCAGAGCAGGGGCACAGGCTGCCCAGAGAGGCTGTGGGGTCCCTTCCCTGGAGACATTCACCCCCCGCCTGGACGCGGCCCTGTGCCCCTGCGCTGGGGGTGCCTGCTCCAGCTGGGGTGGGACGGGGTGAGCTCCAGAGGGCCCCTCCAGCCCCCACCAGTCTGAGTCTGTGATCACTTGGCTGATCCCCAGATCACCTCTGGCTCCCTGCAACAGCACGCAGCACAGGGGCAGAACCGGACCTGGCAGCACAAAATACAAACTAGTCACGCAGGAATTATCTGACATTTTCAGCTCAGTGACACTGAGAAGTGCCAGAGGAGCGTGCGAGACAGAGGGACGGAGGGCTGTTCCGCATGGTCAGAAAGTCACAGCACCGGCAAGGTGACCATGGCCAACGCAAGAACTGAGGGGGTCCACCGAGGCTCGAAGGGAACAGCATCATCTCGGCACGCTCGGGGCTGCCTGGACTCTCCCATGCGAAGGTTTACAGCAGCAATAGACGTATCTATATTTATCACCGTGAACTGGCAGAGGTGGGGTTGGATTTCCCTTATGTTTACCCTGAATTGTGACTTTCCTGCACTTACAACTCTTGGGCAGAATACGTTTTCCAGAACACGTAATAAATGACTGCTACAGACCCGATTTAAGCCACCTCTCAACACAACGTTCCTCCTGTGTCATTCTGAGAAGAGGCTGCTTCAGCACTTGTCTTTTGTTTAGAGACACCACTGATGTGCAGAGAAAACCACCTTGCTCTTAGCACCCTTTGGTCCTCACGGATAAGATTACATATTTGGCACTAGGGTTTGCTCCGTAAGCTTCGTAGAAACTACGCTTGTGGGGAAAGGCGTGGGGATGAGAACAGATAAATCTGTCCATAATTAGAAGACACTTATTTTTGTCCTTGTTTGTGCTTGCACCGATTTGTTAAACAAGTGACAACAGCAACTGTGTCAACTAGTAGAGGAAATGGTGGTACAAAACAAGCAACAGCTTCGAAAGATCCTTTTTAGGAACCGTAGAGAACATTTCCCATCCCCATCCACCTGGACGGAAGAGCCAGAACACCTCTACTTTATCCAGCCCCCGCCAATGTTTCGCTCTTTTTCCCTGCTTCACCACGCAGGCCTGCAACCTTTCGTTTGCTTTTCGGTGCGAACCCTAGCACCCAAACTCAAAAAAGCACTTCAGCAGACACTTAACACGTTCAAGTGCCATTAACGTTTAACAATGCTTAAACGCAGGGCTTGAGCGTACGCGCGGTCTCTGTTGAATCAGCGCAGGTACATTTTATAGGACAGATTTCTGACTGGGTGTCTACAAAAAAGTGACAACAAAGTCTTTCGGCGCTGCACGATGGCGCGGCTGCAGGGGAAGAGCCCCGCAGAGCCAGCATCCACGGTCAGCTCTTTTAAAAAGCAATAAAGAAGGCAAAGGCAACTCATTTGACACTGCCTTATCTTGACGCTATTTACCTTGGACTGATAGTCTTAATGATTATGCAACTGTTACTGAATGAGAACTTGCAGAATTATTTGCAGCTCGTAGCAGTAACACAGGTTAGCTGACCTCTGCCCACTTACAGATCCTCTATTGCATAATAGCTTTACTTCAAATTGCTACCGTAACGCTCGAGTGCAGATGGAAATTTCCAAGGGTTCTTGATCCAGACTTGCCGTAGCCTGTTGGGAAACAGGGACAGATTTGGGTCAGTTCTGCCTACACGGAGCGGGATGCTTTTTGAGAAGGGAAAATAACCAGTAGGATGAAGCCACACTTAGACCTTAATTCTGGTATTTAACATGAAAATCCACCAAGCTCTCAAAGGAGAGATGGATGCTCCTAGCCCCACGCAGCGTAGGCATGCGCGCACCTTCCCTGCAATTACCGCTCGGCTCCCCGCGACTATCGTGCGAGGCCGACTACGACGGCGCGTTTCCATCCCCAATATCAGCGTGTCCCTGTGCCCCGGCAGCACAGAGACCTGAAAAAATCCTGTAAGCACGAAATGAGGAATCAGGAACTCTTCAGAGAGGCTTGAAATGCTATGTGCTAAGCTAACAACTGTTTTCCATTCAGTTCCTAAGGCTGGATAATCCATGTAAGGAACTAAATAATTTTTTAGAAGGGGACTTTCTTTATCCGTCTCTTAAGAGTGTGTGGGCAACGCTCAGGCGTGGGTCACTTGGCTGGCCGGCAGGCACAGGGAAGCGTAATCACCTGAACAGTGGCTGAAGCTTGGACAGAGCGAGGATCAACATCCAAGACCCAGCATGGAGCAGATACGCGGGTTTTCTTGTACCTGTCGGGAACAATTTGTGACAGGCGTCTCAAAGGCAGTGCTCCGACTCCCTCGGTTTGCCATGGCAACTGGACTCGGCATCCTCGCTGTGCAAATGCTTCACAACCGCATACACGGGGAGAAGCAAAAAGGATTAACAGCATCTTGCTTCAAGAACAGCAAGTACGACCAGACGCAACTCCTCTGGCTGCCCCCTCCCGCTACCCACGGTCCCTGCTAGAGACACCCGGGACGCCGGGGCTGCCAGGTCAGCCTCCTTTCAAAGCCCCGTGTAGGGCCACAGCCAGCCTTGGCTGCCGTCCTCACCGGAGGTCCCACGTCACCCGCCCTCTCCAAATGCGCGGCACACAGGAGGGACAGCCCAACTACCCACCCTGCAGTTGCAACGGAGCAGGAGGACGGAGGGGACGCGACTTTTCAGGTGCTCCACAACCCATTAGCGACAGAGCGAGGGACAACATCACAGGCTCCTCGCCATAAGACCGGCAGGAGAACTTTTCCTATTGATGAGGTCAAATCTCCCGCTGTTACTACATTTACAGACATAGAAACTATATTCAGTAGGAAGGATGAAACTATGTCAAGTACTTTTAAGTGATCTCCAACAAAATGACCCAGGTGTGGCTATGACATGGAGACCAGAGCTAAATTCAGGGCTGACAGGAGATCTGCCAGCGGCAAAGACGACCGTGAAGCGCCCTTACCTAGAGGCGGGTACCAGCCAGGCCTGGCTCCCAGCCTCCCCAGCCAGCACCGAGGGCGGCAGGCGGCGACGCCAGCCCGCGAGCTCCTGCAGGCAGGGCCAGGCAAACCCCGCCGAGCATCAGGGCAGGCTGCCTGCGGGGCTGGAGGCCGCGAAGGGGGTTACCGAGCTCCTGCACCAGAGTTGGCTCGGTGGGGCAGCGCGGCTGACTCTCGCCGCGCAGTTCACTCAAGCTTAAACGATTTTTTTTTTCTTCCCTCTAAACAAACCGTTTGCAGGGATGAATTTTGTTGTACTGTCAGCACCAATAACCCAGGCAAAAGGCTTCTGGCTGAGCAGAAGACCAAGAGGCAGAGGCTCACCGTGCAGCTCAAGGGAGCCACTGCTGACAAGCAGTCACACAACCCACAGCAAGCAGAAGGCAAAGGCCATCTCTCCTGGCTAGAAAATGCTTCTCAGTCCTTTTCAGCTAGTGGCTTTCCAGCAAAGTAGCAGTTTTAGCAGCACCAGGCACTCTGAAAACCCAAATATTCCCTGAAGAGAGGAGAAAGATTTATTTTAGTTAGCATAGTCATGAGAGCTAGACTGCCCACAGCCATCCTCCCCCCACAAGCTCCCGAGGTATCACAAATCCCTTTGATTCTCTTGTAACCCCAAAGCACAACGTGACCTACTTTCTTCACCACTGCTGGCAACCGAGCTAGAAGAGACTCTTGAAGGGCTCTTGCATGAATGATTTCCCCGCTCCTCGCTGGATGCTGAGCCGTTTAGCTCAACAGCTGCAAGATGGAAAGTCAGACTCCTCTCGACGAAGACCGAACAGGGCACCATCGTGCCTTTCGTCCCACGGCACCAGCTCCGCTCCGATGCCGCATTCTTCTGCGCTTCCCTCAGACGAACAAATTATACGGGGGCCTAAAATAGAAATTGATGAGCAGAAATTCCAGCAGTATCTGCCTCATGCTAGCAGAGACATCATTTCCAAACGGAGAGAGGATTAAGCTATGACAAATGAGACGACAGAAGAGACGGACCGACAGGGCACAGGACCGTCTCCCTAGGGAGCTGCATTCCAAGCCCGCTTATATGAAGGACGCAACAGCTCAGTGGTTGCATCTTAGATGTCGACCAGTTCAATGGGAGCACATTTGTTTGTTCCAGAGGAGGCAAGATTTCAGCTCGGCTCCCACTCATGAAGATGTTACAAGAGGCTCAAGGAACATGCTCTCAAAGGGGGTCCTGCCAAAATTAAATTGATAGTAGAGATGGGGCTCTTTTATATGCTATTATGTATTCGTTCCTTTTATTCAAAAGAAATCAGCAGGAGAGTCTTGTTGCCACAGAGCAAGCGTTAGTCACTGCACAGGAAGACTCCTGCAGTGCAGAGGGTGTTGCAGGGCTGTTGGTTTGTCGGTGCTTTGGGGTTTTTTTTAATCCCTGATTCTTACTAACAGAGCCATTAACTGTCAGGTAACCTGTCAGACTTGGCTATGAGCAGATTTGTGACACTACGCATTGTCTCGCTTCCCCCATCTTCATGTTTAAGCACCTTTGACTCAGCTGTTTTAGATACTTCTTGCACGTTAATTCAAATCAAGAGGTTTTTCAGGATAGACACCGTCTCTCACTGGGTGCTCGTGCAGCACCCGACACAGGTAATGCTAATGCCAGCAAGTCAGGGCAGAGCAGTTTGTGGATGGAGATCAAGGAGCAGAACATCAAAGAGTACCGCAGGCAGAATCAGATATCTTGTCAGAGCCATACTGAGGAGTCTCCAACACCAAGGTGTTAGTCATCCATTAATACGATCTTACTCCATAAACCCTAAGGAGGAAAACTGCATCTATATGAATACACAGGAAAGTAGAAATTAGCTTTTATATGTACTAGAATGAGAATTTTGAGAGATGTCAGAGAGATTCAAGGACAGCCAGGTATGCAACGAGGCTGGAAGGGAGGCGAGATCCGACCCCGGGTGGCTGCAGAGCGATGGCACAGCACTCGCCACCACGCCGTGCTCCAGCAGGCTCGCCGGCCAGCCGGCCGCAGGGTGCAGGTCTAACGTGGCTCGTTTCCAGATGATGGAAACGCCTCTACAGTAGTGTTAACGCACACTGTGAGGACAGAGCAGGTATAAGCCTGCTCCCAAACAACCCCGATTCTGCTGATTAAATAAAACCATCAAATTCCATTACCTCAGTTCACCTGAAGCAAAAGGAATCTCAAATACAGCACCAGCTGGTAGAACAACAGGTCCTAGCTCAACCACATCCCCCAGTGCCACAGTCCACTCGGAAGGAGGGAGAAGTCAAACATTTGCTGTTGTCCATCGCAGCAGCACCTTACTGGTTTTTAGAAATGGAAACCAATCAAGTACCCAACCTCTAGCCATGCTTTCATAACGTCTCGTCTTTCACCTCGCAAATGGGTTTGCAAGAGAGTGCACACACCCCACAGGAGCGAAGCTCTCGTGTGAGTCAGAGCCCCCGTAGGTGGGAGGCCCGCGTACGCTACAAGCTCATTGAAAGCAAAAAAAGGAACTTAATGGCCCACAGCGTGATCCGAGACACAGTACCCACGAAGACCAAAACAGGTTGAAGATAGCAGCATCCAGACAGACTTACCAGGATTTAGACTTGGGAAAATAGCCTTTGGGTTAAGGAAAAGGGCCGGGTGGGGGCAAAGGGGCATGAAGATGAGACGAGGACCTCAGAATCCTAACCTAAACACGCAGCTGTAACACAGCAGTTCTTTCAGAAAGTTATTTCATTTCTCCTCAAATGTAGAACAACAAAGAAAAACTAACCAAAACCAGCAACCACCCAGTCCAAACGAGCCGTCAGTTAGGAGGCCACCTGTTATAAAGCCGTCACAATTTCAGCCGGCTCAAGGGCTGGACTAGCAAAGAAGTTAAAGATCACGGCTAAGCGTATTTTCAGATTAACCACGCTTTAGATGCCAACAGCCAAGCTTCTGGGCACCATGAAGCCACGTCAGCACAACTGAGAAGAAAACTTTTCCTAGTCAGTAGAATCAAACCCATCTTTCCACCAAAACTCAGGCTGGTTTCATGGACAGCACATCCATAACGAAAACCTGCTGTTCCAACCGATGGCGACCAAGAGCAAAAGGGGAGGAAAAAATGTTGCCAATACAGCAGAACGGAGATTCTTGAGCCGTTTTACCTTTTCTCAAGGCCCTATCTCAGCCCGGGAAGAGACCATTGCCATATTGTCAGTATCACTAGTCACACGCCCTTTCAGCTGTCCAGCTCTGCCTCCCGGACAAAACCAGGATGGTTGGGAGGGAGGACAAACGTATGATGTTTCTACAAGGAACCTTTTCAGTTTTTATCCTCTGAATAGGGACTGCGGATAGAAATCTGCAGCAGCAGCGTTTCAAATGAAGCTTTATCCTTATAATTTTGCCCTGGGCACCCTGATACCCCTGTCCTCTGGCGGTTATCAGAGAGCTGTCTTTGCTCAAAGCTAAGGCTCCAGATCTTTAGAGGTGTTTCTTGCACTGACCTTCTGAAGGGGCAGGCTCCGAGCAAGTAGCTGCATACTGGTACTCCTCTTTATGCTAGCCGAGTATCCGTCCTTTGCACAGCTACGCAGGTTAACTCCGGAGGAACTGTATGTTGAGGATGGGCAAGGAGGCACGAGGCTTTTTTCTTCCAGGTCTCTGGTGTAATGCTGTGTTTAGCTAGGCACTAATTTGAGGACTCAGAGGTCTGATTAAGACAGATTCATAGATCCTTGTTGAATTTAACTCCTTGGGTTCATGTTAGGGTAAGACGGAGCAATTGCACAGTGGGAAGGAAAAAAATATTCAAAACCTCTAAGTAACAACAGGGTGAAACCAGAAGGGAAACCCCAGAAGCTGCAGGCTAGTAGATGCAGCAGGCTAACTGCCCCGGCTTCCCAAGAGGCAGAAGGGCTCAGCAGCAGGTCTACTTCTCCATCTAGACAGCAGGCAACTGCCGTGGGAAACCACCCAGTGGCAAACCCTACAGCCCCCAGTGCCAGCTGCTGGGCTCAAGAAGGAACTTTGACGGTGAAGTGAAAAAACGAGGCGTGCCCTTCTGGTCTCCTGCATCTGCAGAGAGAAGGGGTCAGCACTACTGCAGGCGCAGCTTGCACATACCTCTTAATAGGAGAGGGGCACAGATAAGCCCAAACATCTAAAATGTGCAGGCATAAGCATACCATTGATATTGTTATCTAGGAAGCAAAGGTTATAAGCTCCTTTCATAATTGCAGAGAGTCCATCCCTTCCCTTTGGGGGCAGAGAGCTATGCGAACACTTGCAAGGACCGCGCACAGCACTAACCAACTGCTGCGTTTCTGTGCCTTGTCATTTAAGAAATCAGCTTGATGCAAACGTAACAGGAGGCGGCCTGTAGCTACCAGTGACTAAAATCGGGGGCTGAGAGAGAGGAGGGCAGTGAAGGGAAGGCCGTTTCTTTTTACTGCTTCTGTTCCTCTGAAGTTATGACCGTCACTTCCAAGAACTGTTTATTTTTTCTGGTATCTCAATAACCTCCTTCCCTACACCTCCGGTCCCAGCCCACGCCAACTCTTCCCAAAGCCAGGTATTCTTACAGCAAGTCACATACAGGAAGAAAATGGTTGCTTGTCCTTGCAACTGCTTTAAAAAAAAAAAAACACTCTTGGTGAGGCAGGAAAACTGTAGTCACTGAATCAGATATAAGTAGGTAATTTCTAATGAATAAGACACTAGTCAAATTACAAATACTAAACATTTATTATTTTTCTCATAGGGAGGTTGCAAGATTCAGTTTCAAACAACAGGGCAAGGTCTTTTGTTGCTGTTGGGATTTTGTTTGTTTCTTTTAAGGGGAAAGAAAGAAGAATGAGAAACTGGTGTAAAGATACTACCAGAAGCAGTGCAAATTTAGATTAATTTCTTTCTCACCTCTACCCGCCCAGTGCTGAACTGCCAAGCTAAGCCCTTCCCAGTTAAATAAAGCCTACTTTACCATCAGCCAGTTTCTTGTACATCACTGAACAAGAACCATGGCCCTCCTTCTTCTTTCACCATTCCCCTACAAGAACATACCGAGCACAGTGACAGCCTTGTATCGACAGTAAAGCCTGGAGATAGCTAACACGGTGACGCTTCTTAAAAATTAAACCTGAACGGAATGAAAATTAAGAAAATTTAACCTTCATGATCAGCCGTGCACAGTGCAGAGATATCCAGTAACGCAGCTCACCAGCACTGATTCTTCCAGCTTCCTGCCACAAACACATTTTACACACCCACAATAAGACAAAAGAGGAAAATCATAATCCAAGAACACTTTACTCTCAGTTTTAAACTAAGGAAGGCAAGCTTTTAAACAGGGGTTACTGACATCTTGTGAAAGTCCGTCATTACGTATCTGGGGACGGGAGGTGAGCCTTGCCTCGTAACAACTGCTCACAATGGGCAAAAAAAGATTCCTTAAAACTACCAAAAGCCAACAGGACAGTCAACAGCAGCAGCACCCCTCGCTTCTGTACTGGCGCTGCCTACACAGATGCGCAGACTGAAGCTGGCACATGCAAAGTCCCATCGTTCCTGCGATCTTGTCTCAAGTAGAAGGCAGTCGCCGTGGCTTCTGGGCCCGCGCTTCCCTCCAGCAAATACATTAGAACGTGATGTTCGCAAGACCTGTTTGAAAAGAAAGGGGGATGGGGGAGAAACAAGAGTTTACTCTCATACTACCCGTACTTCACTACTAGCAGGAGAATTAAGACACAGGAAAAAAGATGCTTTGAGAATTTTTTTTTAACTTAAATGTAGAGGATTTAGTGGCAGGAAAGGTAATTAGGGAACGCACTGATCTGTGCTTTAACCCTTTTTTGATTGTGGTAGAGCAATTAATTTGAATAAGCCAATCTCAATGAGTACTGAAGTTATTCATGGCAGAAGGAACAACACAGAGGCTGCTGATGAAGGAAGGATCTGCCCATGAAATTAAAAAGAGAAAGCTGGGAAAAGTACCATTAACAAGGGCAGTAAATTCACTCCAGATAAAGACAAACTGGTTTACATTACGGCATATCCATGGAGTAGACTTTTGATTGTCTCCTTTGGGACTTGTGTTTTTTGACTTCTAAGATATGCTGCGTCACTTAACCTCAGTACACAAAACTGTCCTAAATACTTTTCTAATCACAGCAAAGAATAATGCTGGAGACCCCAGGAATACTGGCTACTACGAGTAGGTGAACTCCTTGGCCTTAGCTCCTCTAGAAGTAAGTTCAGGCATCACTTCTTAGCCATAAGAAATCAAACAGAAAACGTGCATTACTACAGCTCAGAAGCCTTACAGTTGTCGGATTCAGGTCACCAACCACCACAAGCCAGCATCTCTGTTACAGCAGCAGCAACAGGGCACTGGAGATCCAGCTTTATCACCTGCATCAGGTGCTTTGCTACTCGGGCTGGCTGAGATATAGGCACAACTTCAGCACTGATTCCGTCTAGTCACACTTGCTAAGGAACAGCCAATGAAATCTGCTCTTGAATAGTGCTTTGTCAGGAGCAAGGGAAGGGCGGAGAAGGGGAGGAGGCAGATAGAAGCTGGCAGCTAGAGAAGTTTTCTGGAAAGACTGAAGTCCCTGCAATTGCAGACAGAAGCAGAGATACACTGTGCCTGCAACAGAGTTGTCCTCCTAATTTGGACAAATAATGGCTGTAGACATCCATCCTTCACCCAAACCACAATTCTTCTGACTTAATTATTTCTTCAGCAGCAGCACTATACATAATGTCACAGAAAGCATAAACAAAGTCCCTCTGTTCCAAAGAAATTCCGGTCTAGGAGAGACAGAATTCTAAGAACAAAAGGAACATTTACAAGAGTTAACTTCAGAGGAAGTTTTTTTCCCCCAGGAGAAAGCAGCAAGGAAAACTTAAGTCTCAGATGGATGTAAATGGGGAGTGCAGAAGATTGGGCTAAGTAATCCAAATTTATTTTTATGTGTATGTTGTCAGGACACTGTGATTTCATATACTGTGTGCCCATATGGTAACTTTACATGCATAGGATTTGTAAAGCTTTCAATTAGCACTGATAGTATAAAGCAGGCAGTTATTTAAAGTAACCCATACGGCATCTTTCGCTGTAAAAATTCTAACTCCCCTGTACTGGACAGGCTTCCCGTGGGGCAATTCATTCGCCTACAGAAACCCTCAAAAGGCCATGGAGAAACAGGCACGAGACACCACCTGGGAGGTGCTCCCAGCGCCAGCAACAACAGAAGCAGACCCCATTCCTGCTACAGGGTACTTCTATCGCACATCTGTTGCATGTAGTCCCGGCCTTTCCAGGTAAGGCTTCAATGTGAAGGGTCACCTCCTAGATGTGGGGGAACATTACCCAGATTACTGCTGTCCTTTGAAGCCCAGCAGATGCAGTAGTGCTGCATTAGTTGTTCGAACAGTTCCTTTTCATCTAGGAATTCAAGTCCTTCTATTCTGTAGGAATAAAATAAAAATTGTGATTCAAGCTGGAGACTCAATACAGTTTTTAATGTACTCTTCTTCACTCCATAGGAGTGGAAACTACAGCCAGTAAAGGCAGTTACCTTTCTAGCAATTTAATAGTTATTTGTCCATTAGGAAGATACCACCGCTACTCCTAGCCTTTGCTGTCAACGTGTGACACAAGTGACCCACAAGACGTTTTCAACTTCTCATCGCTGGAATTTCACGTTCCAGGACTAGCCTGTGTAACTTCTCACAAAACCCAGTATTTCTCTTCTAACCCCTTTTACTGCATGTGTCTGGTCTTGCTGGATTTAAGTAGACACAAGAGTACAGCCTAACGGAAGGAGCTTTATCTTTACCAACAGATTACAGGGAACAGTTGAAGACAGCATTTTCTCCAGACAATCACAACAAGTCCATATTATGCCTTGGAAGAGTGATGGGTACACCAGTGCAGCTTCTAACAACTCTCCCACATGAGCTCATGATGAAGCACAAACCAAATGGTACATTTAAGATCTGAGGATTTGTTTCCTAAAATGGTTCCTACCTAGGATTCTTCAAGTAAAAACTTTGAATGTCTTCCACAAAACAAATGGGAGAATTTCTCCCAAGCTGTACACGCTTTAAAAAGTTTAACCTGGCACATTCCTCTCCCTCACTCTAGATTACTTGAATAACAGTTTTCCACGCTAAATATTTGGAAGGGCTGCCACTGAGGTTCAAAAGAGGCTGAGGGGCAAAAGTTCTTAAATGCAGTCACAGATGTGCAAGTGCTGCAGAAGAACACTTTTGTTAAGATTTTTATAAATAGAAAGCATTATTTGCCTCACTAATACGAAGGACAGAGTTTACGTAACCTATTTCTTGGCATTTGGAAGAAGTGGAAGCAGCTGAACAGCTCTAAGGTAGTCAAAAACGCTGCAAAAAAAAGTACAAGCTATGTCTCTCGACAAGTGCCATATGGTACAATCACACAGTCACCATTCCTATTTAAACAACCTATGATTTTCAGTCTCACCTGTTCAGTTCCATGGTTTGAGAAATCCCCATATGTGAATACTTATTTTGACCAGGGTAACTTGTTCAGCTAATTCAAACTATAGTTAATGAATGACTCATAGCAATTCACACTTCATATGATATACCTAAGAAGTTTCCCCCTTTTTAGCTTCTCTTTAATGCAAAAAATCTAACAAAATCCATGCAGATTACTGTTATAACAGCCTTTAGTTATACCCTCTAAGTACTAAGCTCTCTCTACAGACCCAGCAGTCCGGCTCATGAACATGGCAAGAATGGAAGATGCATCAACCTGTTAAGAGACAGCCAGACCGCGCTGTTGGGCACGCCTCTCCTCTCTCTCCCTCTTTGCTTGCGTAGTATAATAGGTCACAGCACTAAACTACTGCCCTGACCTTGGGCACTAAGCTACTGCCCTGACCTTGGGCACTAAGCTTGGCTCATTACCTAAATATGCTGCCAAGGAAGAAGGGAGGGAAGAACAGGGCTGGCCATTTGCCACCCACTTGTAGTAAAAAAGCAAATGGGTAAGTAATCTCACCTAGGCCTACAAGACCGGAGCAAAGACCTGGTGTCATCACCCTTGGGGACATGAACAGTGGCTGCCTGTTCTGAGTGTATTTTAGGACTCCGCTCCAGCCATCTAGTGTTGTGGAGGCTGGATATTCACACGAAACGTCTTAGGTACTGCAGAAACTCAAACACGGCATTTCCGTAGCATCTTTTAGCTGCAAGTTTCTGTCATGAGATGCTTTATACTGCACCCAAATAAATCATCACCACTGCCAGTCTACCTCTGGCAGAAATAACCCTCTGGATCGTTCATGTCGCTCCAGGCATTGTCCTTAAGGCTCTGCAGAGCTTCAGACTCGGGCACATTCTGTCTGTCTAGCTAGCGTCTGCCAGCAGCCTCCTCTCTGTTATACTCGGGGATCCCATACTACATATTGACGTGAACTACCTTGGAAATGGCATCCGAAGATGACTTTTGGCCGCGAGCAAGCTATCAGTAATACCTTTTGACATCAGCCTGTGGCAAAAAGCTGTACACTTTCATCATATCAATGGCACGTGCAGTCTCCCAGCCATTTAACAGCAATCGTTCCCTCTGTAAAATAAACAAGCAGCACAGTTTTCAGAGGACTGGAGGAAAAATACCCAAGAACAGCTTTTCCCCCTAAGGATTTTCTAGGCCATCTGCTTGACCTGTTCTTTGAAAAGCTCTTATACTCTTTTCTGAGCTGCTAACCTCTGCGCATGGATGATAGTGGGATAGATGGAGCTGCGCTCTGATCTGCTGCAGGTGTCGCACAGCTACCGAAACTAAGTGATGTCGAGCAACCACGGCCCTGCTAACAGGGAACCACTGTACCACGGGCAGGAAGGGGTTTCAGTAGGTCGCAGCTGCCCACCCAAACCTGCTTTGGTTACTGCTCGGCGTGTTACAGTGCACGCCCAGAGGCAGAACCTGCACACAGGCGAATTAAGTTTTACATCAAACATGCCCAGAGCTCTGCACCCCTTTACCTGAGAGTCCAAGGATCTGCAAATTTCCACTCCAGCCAGGTTACACTGTCGTCTCTGCAAGTTCTCAATCATGATCTGTCCAAACCGGTCCGTCATATTCACCTCAGGTAGAGAATGAGACAAAAGTGTTCCCCCTTCCGAAAAGAATGTAATCGCAGTGAAAAGCAGTAACTTGGTTAAACTCTTGAATTGTCTGTGTCATAAAACGTACAGGATAACATTGAATAAGTTTCACATACTATTACACCAGGACTCATCTCCCACTGCCAAAACCTCCTCAGCTACCTCACGTTGACAAGGCAAGTGCCAGTTTAACGGCGACAACGCTACCGCCTTTGCCGACACTGGGACTCTGCACTGAACACTGGCTCTGCTTTAAGTTGTCAGCGACTTGGTTCAGCTCTCTAGCGGTGATTTACAGCTTGGAGGATCCTGTTACTAATTCCTGGAGCCACCCAGTTCCCCCGAGGCAGCATTTTACTTCCATACAGAGAAGCTAAGTTCATGCTGACGTGATTTTTGCTCCACTTTGTCAAAGAACACAGAGAGGTAATTATGTAATGCTATACACTCATTTCCAACATTCAGCATCATTTCTTTGTCCTCTGTCTTATCTAAACTGACATTCTATGGTTTTCCCCACATATGGATTAAGCCTCAGTTCTTTCGGTTCAATATAATCCAGCAATTGTCTTGCAGAACAGCTATATTCTTCACAATGAGCTAACAGGTCTACAAAATAGAACACATTACTAAAGAAATTCAGCAGAAACCGCTGTCTATACAAAAGGGTATGGCCCACTCTTACTTTACAAGCAGAGCTCCCACTTTTGAGAGCAATTTTTATGACAATAATGCAGGTCTAAAAAATGCCATTTGTGTTTTACCTGCTCATAATTTATAAACATCGCCACTGGAAAAGTGCTTGCTGCCCACTTTAAAAGATTTGCAGATTGCTGCGGTGTCATGTAAACCAGTACGCACTCCGCTACCAGAAGCGTTGGCAAACTTTAAAATAAAAAAAACCAAGAGAACTATTTGTAGCAAAAGAACAAGAAAAATCTATAAAGAATTATTACCAAGCAAGTAATTTCATGTTCCCAAAAATTCTTAAGAGCTACCCTTTTCATGAACTAGACATTTAAGAGTGAATGAAAGCACTTCATCAGGTTGATTGGAACTGGGTTTTCTGGCAGTCGACAGGGGACTCCGGTGGTTACAAAACAGAGATATTAGGAGGAAACAATCTCCCCTAAGTCAGCTGTGCTATGAACACGGACGAACGTGTATTCTGTACGTCTCCTCTGAACTGTGATAGCGTGAACTGGAGTGCATACTAAAATTCATTTTGCAGAAGAACTGTACCCTCCATACACAGTCCATACTCTTTTAGAGATCAGTAAAATTAGGAATAAAATACAAATTGAAAAATAAATGTTTTCTCTTTAAAAGAAAGTTCTAAGAAGAATTTTGATTAGACAAATTTTTTCAGTGTCTGTAAAACAGGCTCCACATATTATTATCTAGCAAAATGCAATCTATAGCTTGCACGTTGCCTCTTCCCCCTCCATCCACAAACCCCCCAAAATAGACATCTACACAAGGAACTTTCCTTAGAATTACAGAGTTTTCTTTTAATTGCTAGAATGAACAGGAAGAAGAAAAGTCACTAGAAGCAGGAGAAATTCTACACGGAGCAGCTCCGTAGGCAAGCAAGGCAAGATTTCAGAAGATGGAAGTGTAAAGATTTAAATGGCAATTTGATGCATTCTGCTTACCCATATGCTCTCTCCCACCCAGCCAGATAGCCGCTATTTATATATCTTATATTTGAAAGGTATGTCCATCATCCACTCTAAAGACTTAAATCCTGCCCCCTGCAGAAGCCTAATGCTTGAACAATAAAATCCCAGATATCAGCTTCCGGAGCTAAGTTCTCAAAGGACTCCATGGCAATCACTTTAGCAAAAGGTCTAGGGAACAACAGGGGTTTTAAGTGCAGGCAGTAGAAAATAATTACAAAGATAAAACTCCGAAATAATTTAACATTGACAGAATTATTCTTCATTTTACCAGCTAAGCTCCCAGAACTCTTGACTCATACAGCCCTTTCAATAGGGGTGGAGGATGCTCACTGAGCTAGGTACTGCCCATCAGTCAGCTTCACAACTAAACGCAACTGAACCGACTCCTAAAAAAAGAAATTTATGACATTTTGACACATCTCTAGTTCAGAGATTCCCCTTGAATAACTTAGGATTCTATTAACTAGACTTCAACCAAATTCAAGCAAGGGGTAACTCTTTCAGAAATCTCTGAGAGAGTTAAATTCATGGAGGAGAGAGAGAAAACTCCTATGAGCTCTGAGGCAGAAAATGGCTGCTGCAGGAACTCATCCCATCCAGGGCAAGGGATGGGGGAAGCGAGAAGGAATTACAGCTGCCTGCCCTGCAACAAGAGCCTTAACTTGTATGAAAGGATGATACACTCCAAAGAGAACCAACCGCCAGAAACACATTCACAGAAAGCCAGACTTTGTTCCCCTCGGCGTTTTAAGAACAAGAAGCAAATAGATCTGTAATGTTTGATCTTCTCAGGAAGGATGAAGATGCGATTTGCAGAACAGACTACGCAGGGAACAACCTTGCTTCAGACTTGGAACTACTGAGCAGTCACAGCAACGCCAGCCTGCTCGGCTCAGTGAGCTGTGTGAGGTGTCTGAACAATTCCTTCTGCTCAAAGGGCTCAGGAAAAGGTAACCATGGAAATAGCATAATGAGCACGGGATGCAGATGCTGTATGCCCAAGCCTGACTTTCCTCTCACCAGCACGATTCCACAAGCCCTCACCAAAAAAATAGCTACCAAAAAAATAATATAATCTTACTGTATATCCAGGTTATGTTTCTTTAGCTTTTCCTCCAGATCTGATGAGAAACGGAGATCTGCTCCTACTATGGAATATCGACTGGAGTCTAGGCTGTGAGAATCTGCAAGTTTAAAATTTTGAGAGACTAATGGTTACAAATAAGAGGGATGCTGAAATTATAAATTAAAAAAATTTACATATGAATTTGAAGTCAAAGTTTGATCTGTTATACCTAACAATTAACAGTAAACTCTTCTTTTGAAAACATTCATTTCCCTTATACCTGACTGTTGTGGTTTACAGATGGTGATATATCAGCATCAGACTCTGCAACAAGCCTACTCGTTCACTCTGCAGCCACCCTAATGCGGATAGGTTATCCCATCCGTTACCATGGTTTCAAGGAATGCAGAGAGAAGAAAAATGTAAAGATTAAAGGCAGATTTTTCGGTTTGTTTGTAGAGTCTTTTTGGATGACCCAACCTACGTACATAAGGAACTACATAATAAAAAGGTTCATCAATTCCTGAAAAACTAAGTTAAGAGTAACAATGTTCCAAGTATTAACACCAGATATAGCTATATTAACTAACAATGCATACAGCTATGTAATATATATGGGTATCAGACACAGATTTGGTGGCCAAAAAAGATTGGCCCATTCAGCCTTTTCGTATGATCTAGCGATGGTATTTTAAGTGTGGGGTCAAATCAGAAAAGGTATTCAGAGAACCAAATATTCACCCTGGGATACAACAGGCAGCAAGCTCCTGTAAACGCTGTCCAACGCGGAGGAGGAACTAATACTGACGTCAAAAGACGCTTTGCCGTTCCAGCAGAGCTCTAAGGAAGCCAGCGGCCACACCAGCACCTTGCTACCAGTAATTCTGACAACCAGTTGCAATCAATTCAGCTAGATGAGCCCAGTCCCCACAGAAAGTGTTTTACAAACCCACTTAAAGATGTAAAGTTCTGTAGGATTACATTGGATTGTTCTTCCACGCCTTAGCTCTGCTAGAGTGAAGTCACGAGGATAAAACAGCACATAATTTTCCCCCTCTTAACATACGAGCGTGACAGGGCACGCAGGAAAATAAGTACGCTAAACTGTGAAAAAACCCAGAGTGAGAGTTTAAAGGGGTCTCGCAATGGCCAGTCAGCACCCGCCTGCAGCAGCAAGCTCTGGCACAGCTCCATTTGGGATCCTGCTGCAGACAGACACAGCTCCTGAACGGTAATACGGGAGCAGATGTCAAGAGCTCGGTGAAGAGAGAAAGAGAAGCCAAGTGGCTGAAGAGACAGGCTGAAAGGGGTTTTCCATTTCAGGAGAGGAGGAAAAAAAGAGGGGGGTGGGGTGGGGCAATTTATTAAATTAATCAGTGCTTCAAACATTCCGGAAGCGGTACCTCCGTTCAGTTTTCAAGTGACCAACTGTTTGAAAATGGCACTAGCAAGTGACAGTAGCCGGCTTTCTAGCAACACTACTGAACAGATACAGGAACCAGAACAGTTCAGGCAGAGAGTTAGAGAAAAAAAAAAAAAAAAAAAGAGGTTGTGCAGCAAATGATTCAACATTTTGAGTCAAGGCTTTTTTCCCATGTGCATGTTCTGTAATAGCTTTACTACTTCCCACACCCTTCTATTTAAGTTATTTCATCAAGGCCATGATAATGGCATTAAAAAAAAAAAGCCACACAAAAAACCCCCACCACACACTGGAAAGTATTTATATAGTGATCGGCCCGCTGTCCAGAGATACAGCACAGTAAGCATCAGTCACCACTATTAGTAATTAATGCAGTCTTCTTGTCCATTGACCCGGACATACTGGTACGTTAATTACAACCAGAAATAAACTACACAAATTTTTAAGCAATCTGGTATCAGACATAGTACAAACACTTCACCAGAGGTGAGAATAAATGCTCACACCATCTTGATTCAAGCATTTCTGTCACTGAAGAGCAGGAAAGAGCGAAACCTCTGAAACCTTATGTTAGAAAGCTGTCCTTCACAATGGCTCAATCTCAGCAATCAGTATGGCTAATGTTGGTTTTAATACGCCTGTATACACATGAGCAAACCCCACAATTTCTGTTATGCCCTGACGTGGTGGGAGAGGGGGCGGCCAAAGGAAGCAGCCCGGGCGATCCTCAGTGCAGCCCCGCACAGCTCTTTATGGAGACGTGGGTGGTGGGCAAGCGGCAGTCAGCAGCCACGTAGCCACAGCCCGGCCACGCCAAGTTACCGGCTGGAAAAAAACCAAACGCCAAACTAGAACAGGTTTCTTTAAGGGTGATTTGGCTCAGTGGAAATATTCTTTAAACCCTAAATCCAAGTACACTTAATGCCTTGATACAAGACTCTTGCAGCAGAAACTCTTAAAAGGCCAAGAAAGCTGATGAGGAACGGATTATCTTCCTCCCTTCAGAAGCCTTTTCCTCCAAATGCAACCGCTTTCCTCCCGTTTCCAGCATCCAGGCTGCCTGGTTCTCCTCCTTTGGTCCATTCAAACAGAATGTACTTGTTCCTCCACACATTTTCCTGCCAACTTCCCTCGACTCTCCATTGATGGCTGTTGGCAAACACAGCCACAGATAGTACCAAGGCAGAGCTGCGCACACGTTACGCCCAAGCTGATACTATCGCTAAAAATTGTACGTTTTAAGCATATCTGAAAGCACTTCATTAAATAGCTCCACAATTAATACATTCCAACATTTACGATTAATACTTTTATCTTGAAGGAAGTCTTAGTGAAAAACCATGAAATTTACACTAGTCAATTTTAAAATGCAAAAAGAAAGGCAAAAAGGAAAAAAAGGAAGAATAAAGAATCTAAGCTAAGCCTCTTCCAAACTTCCTTGTAAGATTTTCTGCTAGCTTCCACCTTTGGCCTACACATGGCATTAAAAAATCCTTTCATATATAAAGTCAAAAGGATTAAAATTTTGATCATACTTAACTAGGTAAACAACTTCAAAATTTTAAAATCACACTGGCAACCACTCCATCACCTCGCACGTGGGCAGCAGAGACTCGCTCGTTGCAAGGCAACGGCAGCTGATGATAGCTGGAATTGCCACTGTTCTCAGCCTGGAGGCTAAAAGTCAAAGTACAGCCATAAACACCCCAGAAAATAAAGTGCTGTGAGCTCATGGCCTGGCACCAATTTCGATTTTATTGCAGTTTGATGCTCTAAGTATGAGAATTTGCAAACATGCCGCCACCCTGACAGAGCAGCGTTGGTGCAAATCTATTTTACAGTTCTTGCCCATCTAGAGAGCAGCTGAAAAAGCAAGTTTCAGCTTGGTAGCACAGTCACATGGTCTCCCTTGATTTCTTCTTATGAACAAGAATCATAGAATCATTTAGGTTGGAAAAGACCTTTAAGATCATCAAGTCCAACCATTAACCCAGCACTGCCAAGTCCACCACTAACCATGGCTCTAAGCGCCACGTCTCACATCTTTTAAATACCCCCAGGGATGGTGACTCCCCCACCTCTCTGGGCAGCCTGTGCCAGGGCTTGACAGCCCTTTCAGTGAAAAAACTTCCCCAATATCCAATATCCCATCTAAGCCTCCCCTGACGCAGCCTGAGGCCGTTCCCTCTCGTCCTGTCACTGGTGACTTGGGAGCAGAGACCGACCCCCCCTCACTCCAGCCCCTCTCAGGCAGCTGCAGAGAGCGAGAAGGGCTCCCCTCAGCCCCCCCTTCTCCAGGCTAAACCCCCCCAGCCCCCTCAGCCGCCCCCCAGCACACTTGTGCTCCAGACCCTGCCCCAGCCCTGCTGCCCTTCTCTGGACACGCTCCAGCCCCTCACGGGCCTTCTTGTCCCGAGGGGCCCAAACCTGAGCCCAGCATTCGAGGTGGGGCCTCACCAGTTTAACTGAATCAATATTTTTTGTGTTAATAAAATCCTACATTTTTTCTTACTGAAATCTTACTCTTCCAAAGGTATCTGCCATAGTGACCTCCCCACAGACAACAGCCATGTGCCCTCTATCAGATCTCTGCCGCCTTCCCTCCTGGCCGGGCTGGAGAATGCCACCCATGCCACACTAACACGCAAGTCAGCAGCAGTTTTCAAATAAATAGGGCTCCTTGTTGTGACGAAGGCCACCCGTCCTAATGCTGGCACAGCCAGCAGCATTTGGTGGGTTAACCCCTTGAAAATCCCATATTCCAAGCACTAATTCCCACCCAGAGGCCAGTATCACCTGTTCTGTTTTAGCAAGTTGTTTGGTCACAATGCTTTTCTCTAGAGCATGGAGCTACCTTACGGTTTTCTTTGTGATGCTCTCACTCAGCATATTCAGTTACAGACATGCGTCTCTTGTACTTGTCTGAAATGAAGGTTTGAGAAATACCAGGTTCAGATTTCATTTGAGAAATACAAGGGAGGGGAGAGGGAAGGAGAGAAAGGAGATGACCCCCATCACTCCAGCCCACCCCATCTACCCAACACGGACTCTCTCAGCCTAGGTGCACGCTGCTGTTACCCAGGCATAACGCAACAGGGAACGTTCTGCTCTGGTCATAGCACTTGTATGTACAGTTACCATTACTTTTGGCACAGAAGTAACAACGTAAGTGGTTCCAATTTAGACAGCATTACAATAACTGAACAGCAGCAGGAGTTGCTTACAGTTGCCTTTTGACCTGACTGCAATAAATCTTTTCTTCACAGAAACACGCTACCAGCAAGTAAATGCTCTGTTTTATGAGGGCCTTCAGGCATGCACCCACTACCTTAATCCATCTGCTGAAGCAGCATCACAGGCGCACGAAGCGCAGTGTTTCCTCTGCTACAAGAATTCAGAGTTCTTTTCTTACTCCCATCTCAGATTAGCGAAACAATTTCCTGGAGGTTTTCCCAGAGACAGCATGCAGGATACTACTGACTCAAACTGATTTCATTAGGATTTTCATCCTAAGGGATCTCTGGCAGCTTTACAAGCAGCCCATACAGCCTATTCTGCAGGCTCACAGGCATGGCAGGGTATTGGTTCCACTCAGGTTGTTTCCACCTACAACATCAGAACAGGGTACGTGTTAAATCACAAAGAGAGTTTATCTTGACAGCGCAGGATCCTCCCCAGCGCAAGGTGGGTGAGTCACCAAGGCAGCAACAACCCCATTGTCTGTGCTGGGTCACAAGCAAGTTTGGAAACAGAGGGAAAAGCAAGTTAAACCAACTGACTCCCAAAGCTGGACTAGACAGGGCCGGAAAGAGTATGAGTGGCACCGAAAGGTAATAGTTTACTGAAGGGTAATTTGCACTTGCAAGAAAGCAAAGGTGGAGCACTGACTTCCCAACACTAGCAACTGTACCATAAACCAGATAGTGCCACTGAACTTTGAAAACAATTTAACCTGATATTGCCACAGCAATGTCAAATTACTGCACAAATTCACTGCTTTCCCCTGGAGACCTAACATTCCCTAGGAAACGGCAAAGCTATTCAATGACCGGTGTCATCTTGCAGCATTCAAGGGCAGAGGCCACAAATATCTATACTTGAATCGCAAGCCATGCTGTCATTGCTTTTTCTAAAGGGCAAGCAGAAAGCAGATGTTGCCCTGAAGCCGATAAAGTTGTCTATTAGCACTAGCTTCATGAAATGAAAACATTTAGCGAGAGAAGAAATGCACTAAGAGATCAAGAATCATGCCAATCGATATTACAACAACTCAAAAATGAAATTCCAAAGCATCTAAACAAATTACTCCTGGTATACATGAGACAGCAGTGTGGAGCTGACTGGGGGGGTGGAACACAACAGGATGGGACAACCTCCCTCCCTGCGATTCTAAAATCCTGGTCCACATCCCCACCCCAAACACCCCCAAAATGAGTAATATTTCCCTAGCTGGAAACGCTGCTTCATGATGCCCCACTACAGCCCCTACGACAGGTGGTATTCCCAGAACACTGCATCAGCCTAACAGCTGTAGCAGCTCCAAAGGCCCCCCTAGTATGGTATCCTGCCCCTCAGAGATGCCAACAGCAGCTACCTAGGGAAAACACAAAGAGAGGGCAAGTACTTACTACTTATGCTGGCATCTATGTTGTTTTCTACCTTTTTTCTAAGAATCCTTAGATTTTATTAGGATTTCTGGACCATTACTGAGCCAACATTTCCATGTATCTATTTATTATAACACCCAGATCTTGTACGCAGCCAGCAGCCTATCATTTACATGTGAGGCACAAACTACTCCTTCTACCCATGTGCATCACTTCATATTAATCGCATTGAATTTATCACCAAGTCACTAATTTCACAAGATTCTTCTGCAGTTCTTTACCACTCTGAAGAGTTTGGACTTGCCAACAAGCTGCCACTTACTAGTCACTCTATTTTCCCAATCATTTCTCAGTGTTGAGCAACAACATATCCCTGAGCACGGCTCTCCATCTCCCTCCATAACGAAAACTAACAACATATGCCTACCCTCCATCCCCAGCTCTTTATCCATATGAGAACCATTCCTTCCACCCACAACAGCCACGCAATTTATTTGGCAAACTCTGGTAAGGGACACTGTCAAAACACATTTTTGTAATTCAAGCACTATATTAACTGGATGTCCTTTTCCAATGTATCTGTTGACTCCTAGAGAGAGCTCCAATAGGTTTGTGAGGCATAACTTACCTTTACAAAAGCCACGCTGACTCTTTCTCAACACATTATATTATCCCTGTGTTTCACTAAGCCCGTCTGTCAGAGTTACTACTAATTTGTCCCGTAGACACATCAGCCCTACTGGCTTGTGGTTCCCTGGATTTCTCCTGGAGCCCATTTGCGTCACAGCCACCACCTTCCAGTTCTCAGGTACTAAGACAGTTTTTAAATGAGAGGGTATATACCAGTTAGTAGCTGAGCTAATTCACTGTCAACTTCCTTCAGATCTACAAGAAATCTCTATTCCTCTGTTTGATTTGCCTACTCAGTCCACAGCCTCTTCTGGTGGCGCTTCCACATGAAGCAGTGCCGTTAACATGTCCTTAAGTGAGAGTCCCCACATGGATTTCACTCGAACTGACTGTGGTTATCGAGTGCCAGTTCAAACTGGGATTCCACAACAGATTTCCACCATCTCCAAATACCTGGACATCCCAAAGATCTCGGTGCAGTAGAGCCTACATCACCTGGGTTACTGTAAAATGGCTACCCTGAAGTATTTAAAACCCAGCACTTAGAGAGAACGAGAAACAGCTTTAGAGAGAAAAGGCACTCCAGTACATTCAAACAGTGATACATTAATTGCTGTTGACTGCTGTGCCTTGCTAATTAGTAGCTTTTGATTACAGAACACTGCTGCGACTTGGTAACTCTGCAGTTGCTTTGCTGTCCTAGATGTAGCTACAGCTGTCCAGTAACACAAACACTATCAAACCCTTCTGACTGACCTTGCATTAAGGACTTTTTAGCAGTGCTTATGCAGCCTATGTCATTGTGTATAAGAGATATGTTGTAAGAAGGGCTCCCAGCTGAAACACGGTGGTACTTCAGAGCCCTTTTTTCTGAGACGGGGCACAGGGCTTTCATCTTTTGTGATCTGGATGGCAGAATTTTCCACTGTACATTCAAGTGACATCTAAAAGGTTGGTAAGACAAGACCCTCGAACACGCAGCAATAAAATGTCCGTAATATCCATAAACACACACAGTCAAGTCAGTGTGTGGCAGTACTCTGATCCAAGTTAAAGCATGAGAAGAGCCTTGGGGTGAAGCACCTACACCCTGCCACTGGCAGCACTGGCACAACTCCTCACTCTCTGTACTCCTCCTCACTCTTTGGAGGGCCCTTCCAAGCTCTCCAGATCCTCAGCTAGATTGTGCTTACAGAAAGCACCTATGGATGTAATCACATCAAGGAACACAAGACACCGCCAGCTCTGTTTTAGGGTCACCTCTGCTAACACAAATTAGTATCATAGATGCACATAATTACTGTTCCTCCTAGAGGGTCCAAAGCAGCTATTGTGGCCCAGTATCTGCCACTCGAGCACTGAAAACATTACTCAGCAGAATGCAGGCTTTTTTCCATGAGTACAGAGGTCTGTGAATTACAATCCTGACACAAACATAATGAGGCCCTCAGCCAAGAGAGAACAACCACGCAACACCACCTGAATCTAGTATCCTCTTAATACTGAAGTGCAACAAATGGCACTGGCTCCTGAGAAGGGACTTTGCAGGCTACGTTTCTTCTTTGAAGACTTTGCTAAATGTAAACACTTGTGCTCTTAATAAGACAGAAAGAAGATACAGGAAAACACTCAATCGATATTTTAATCCAGTATACATGACTATCAGTAGCATTTTTCCTTTCTGTGACAGAAAAGAAAACATAACTTAAGCTACAAACAAGAGAAAGGAAAAAAACCCAACAACTTTCTGGCAGAATAAAACAACTTCAAGAGAAGACATTTCTAACATGACACAGAACAAATGGGCAGGAGTCTGTATGAGAAGAAAAAAGCCTCTTTTCCCTCCCAATTCTCTGTCCAAACAGCATTTCAAACATTAAAAGCCTGCCCACATAGCAGAACAAAATGATCAGAAAAGTTTTAAAAAGTGCTGCAGTACATTGCTGACTTATTTTTAAGATGACTCACCTATTAGAAGAGAGTCCCCTGAATGGGATTCCATAATTGGTTTTGACAGGGGAGGTTTTGATCTGTGGGAAGAAGGAAGAAGCATCTCTGAGCAGTTAAGCTTGTTTAACAGTGTGCTTACAATTTTTTTTTAACAATTATATATGTGTGTGCACGCGTCTATTAAGAACAGACAAGAGAATACCTCTGCCCTCTACTGGAAATGAAAGTGTTTGCAAGCTAGACTTAGTAATAAGTTGCAGTTGAGTTTTATACCAAGTAACTCTCAAGTTTTGAAGTAATCTTTCAAGAGAAATCCAGACACTCGCTTCAAGTATCCTCCATAAGCCTTAATGTATTCTTTCAAACAGAATATTCACGTATAGTACAAACTATCCTACCTCTCTAACTGAACATGCAAGTCTGGGAATTTACTGCTGGCTTCAACAGTAAGAGAAGACTTAATTGCCTCTAATCATCATGAGGCTTCCCCTGCCCATTATATTTTACATAATTAAGAATAAAGTCTCTTTCCCTCCCTAAAGCTCCCACATATCAACTTCTCCAATCTGGAATAGTGGCTGCACAGTCACATGGATGACTTGGCCGCATCGTGAAACCTTTATTCTAAACCCTAGAGCATGAAGAGTTGCTCAGCAGAGAGATAAAATAATTGTGGCTTGCAGTTCATGACATTTTGCTGAATTACATTCAGTTGCACACAGCTAAACATAAGCTTTATACTTACTTAATATTATGTATTTTTCTTGCAACTATCATTGGAAAATCCACTTCAAAATATTTTCTAGGGAGAAGATTTTCATCCTGAGAATTGGAGTAAGACTCGAGAATTAGGGACATTCTAGTTCCACATGCACATGACAAGAAGATACAACCTTAACTCCTAAACAGTTCCATTTTAGTTTACACTGGCATTTGTAGCAGTAGTATAACTTCATGTCCCACAGCTTAAAAAAAAAAAAAAAAAAAACCCAAAAGAGTTGAGACACATTAGAATGTCCTCTAAGGATTAAGGAAATTATTTAATGTTTCACGTAACACAGCAATCCTAGACACTAGGTCACTGAAACATATATTCCAACATTGTCAGGATCTAGAGGAGCATGGCAACAGGAAACTATTATGCTATTTCCCATGCATCTTCAGTATATTCTTCTAAGGAAGGAATCGGAGACATTTTGCACAGGTTTACACAGAAAGCAACCACATTCCACAATCTGTCCTCAAGCTGACAGCCAGACTGCACGCGCTCTGCAAGGCCGTCAGCATTCCTCTACCACAAAAAAGGGGGAAACCTCTTCGTTTCACGTTGTCACTATCTGATGCCCTGACAGATGAGCTGTAGCAAGTTTCTCCCTATGCAGCAGTCCTTTTGTGATGGATATGTACTGCTAGTTCTAGCTTGTCAACCTCATGAATTTCTGAACACTAGATTAGATCAGCAGTCCTAAAGCACTCGGTTAACTGGGTCCCATCTTCTCTACATTAACTATACCACACCTGCTCTTTACAAGGAGAAAGAATTGGAATTGCAGGTCCTACTTTAGCTTTTAAAATCACTGTTACAGGAAAATTAATAAAAATTCATATTGACATAGTTTTCGTAGGACTGCAGGTAAGAAAAAAGCTTCACGTCTCATAAAAAATTCATTATTCCAGAGGTGGACTTGGCAGTGCCAGGCTAATGGCTGGACTCAATGATCTTAAAGGTCTTTTCCAACCTAAATGATTCTAAGGTTCTATGAATTCTGACCAAGCAAAATGCAGCTGGCCTCTGTGGGCTTTATTCCAGAAACTGCATTTACAAATGGCAACACTAATGAGAAGACAAGGTGACTGAGAGGTGTGTTCACTCTGAACAGCACCACCATGTAATATCCGGCTAATCTCAATTTTTGTGAATGACGTACACGCATACAAACAGATACATATATATTTACATATATAAATATCTCAGAAAATGTAAATAGAGCCTGTACAATCCTGTACTTTGGTACCTTATCCTCTTTTAATACAGGATAAAAAAAGTGAAATCTTTAGGCTTAGAGAGAACAGCAAAATGTGGAGTTCAGGCTCTGTCCCTGAAAGCCCAGCAGAGGTCAGCTTTGTGTCACACACTTTTTGGTAAAAACAATGAAAGGCCCAGCCCCTCCTGCGCACGGAGGTCTAAAGGTACCTAAACTAATTCTAAGCAAGCTGAAAAGTGAGGCAGACTGGCCAGGGCAGTCAGCCTTCGTGGCACACCTTGGCACTGTACTACAGAACACAGGATCCATCGGCCCTCACGGAGAAGAGCTGCGAATGCCCACGCAAAGCTGTGTCTCCAGCCACTCCCAGCTACCGTTACCTTTAATCTCCAGAACAGGGTATCCATGCCAGCCCCAAGATTAACAATTTGACAGTTGCATTCTGTCTTCTTTAGAAAAGCTTTAATCAGATAACTGACTCCATGAACACGAGCATAATAGCCTGTTAACAAAAAAATAAGTTTGTTTTTAATTACTGTTTTCATATAATACTTGACATTTAACACTCATTAAGATTTTTAGGTAGTCTATTTAGGAAACAGTGTTTCTTAGGAAGAATAACGTACTCCTTTTAAGATACCTAAGGGGTTTGTTTTTTTTTTATTAATAGCAGAATCTGATGCACTGATATTGCTTTGGTAAACAGAAGTTTTAGTCAAGGTTCACCTCAAAGTGAGCGGAATAACTCTAGCTGGGGTGCACACTTTGGGAGAGACCAGAGCTGACATACCCAGCTGTCCTGGGCCAAACCGACGTTTCTGACTGCCTTGTACGGATTACTGCACACCGAGGCATGGAGACATCCCGTTCAGAATACAGAAAGCAAAGGGCAAGAGTTTTCATTTCAAGAATGATATTTAAAAGATCAGATACAGCATGGAATTATTACTGTGAAGAAAACTTGTCTCATTCTTTTACACATTTCTTACGCTCCATAACACCCAGTATACTGAGTCAGGTGCTCTTCAAGACCAGTTAAAGAACACGTTTGTGCTGTCCTCACTCAAGTCCACGTGCCAACTTGCCTCTGTTGATTTCAGGAGCTTTTCTCTCTTTAGCTTGTCTCACAAAATACTGGATGTAAGGGTCCTTCCAGTAGCCAACGCTTACAGCAAACCTGTCCAGCAGAGGGAAAAAAATAAAGACAATTATGAAAAAAGGCCACCAAGATTTACTCTAAAAGACACACAGGCTGAAAAGATCACCCTCTGACCTGGGGATGTACACGCAGTCAAAGTTTAAAACCCCTGTTAAATGCGTGGAAGTATCTCAATTAAGTTATAGAAAGTCTAGTAAAAAATGTTTGCTCTCGCCACATTAAACAGGGATCTTTTTAATGGCCTCTGCACTATTTGATGAACTTCTGCAAATGAAGACCCTGATCTCAAGTATATCCTCCTTGAGGACCCAGCAAACAGAAGAACTGTTTTAGTTCCCCCGACTGCGCACAAAGCGTGCCGTACTTTTACACACCGTTACGCTACGAGCTGCTTGCACTTACTCCAGAGCTTCTACCTATCACTTTAACACCAGCAGTGCTATTCTATGCTAATAGAACTTACTAGTTTTACAACTGGTTTGAAAAGGTAACCTGTCAAAAACAAACTCAACCACCCAACGATTTGCTGCTACACCAACAACAAAGGAGAGAACAAAAAGCCAGCAATAACAGAAGTTAAATCCACATCCATGCACAGCAGGGCAACACCACTCCTCGTCCTCCCAGCACCCACCCTCCGGAGAAGGTGAAGCAAAGAATTCTGAAAAACATCAAGGTGGTTTTTTTCTCCTGAGATAGCAAACATCAGTGAAATTTCCCATCCCTGCTGTTAGGCAGCATAACTGCAGCTATCCCCGTACGCTGTTTTATAAACAAACTCTATGTTGAAAATCAGGCAGGTGTTTAATAACAGGACTGGAAAGTTTATGACAAAGCTGAGGACTGCGGCTGCCGCTCCGTGCGGAAAGCTCGTTCGCAGCGAACACCGCCCTCCCTGCGGGGAGCTCCGGCCACGTTTAGGTTTAGCCCCCGGCCCAGCCCGCCACGCGGCTGTGTGTGCCCCGGGCAGCCGGCCCTCGCAGCCCTCGGCCCCGGCGCACACGAAGGGCCCCGGCCCGGCAGCACCTTCCAGGGGGCGGCACCCGGGACAAGAAGGGGCTCTTCCTCCTCTCCTCCAGCCCGGTTTCCCGGAGCCAGGCCGGGCCGCCCCCACCAGCACCGCCCCAGGGCCGCGGCACGGTGAGGGGGGGGGACACACCTGAGAGGGGCCGGGCCCGGCCCGGCGTCCCCCCGCTTCCCCCCTCCCCAGACACCGCTACCGTTTGCAAACGGACGCGTCCTCGCACGTGCCGCGGACCGCCTCGTCCGCCTCGTCCAGGCCGGCGGCGCAGAGGGGGTCGCGGGCAGCGGCCGCCATGGAGGGCCGGGCCCGGGAAGCGCGCCAGGCCGGGCCGCCCGCCGCCCTGCCGCCGCCGCCCCTGCGGCCCGCCCCACGCCGCCCCTCATTGGGCAGCCTCCGCGGAGCGGCCCACAAAAGCTCGGCGGCGATTGGCTCAAGACCTCGTCCGTTCTTATAGCGCCCAATGAGAGAGTGCAGGCCACTCCACCCCGCCCAGGAAACGGCGGCGGTACCGCAAGGGAAGCCGGGAGAGGTAGTCTTGGGGGACGCTCAGCGGTAACACCGCGGTGAAGGGAGGGACAGGCTCCGGGGCTGTGCGCTCCGGGAGGGGCGGACCCCACGTACCGAGCCCGGCCCAGCCGCCGCTCCCGAAACAGAGAGAGAGCGGTGGGTGGAGGAGCTGCCCTCACCCCGCCGAACGCCGACATCCGGGCCTCGGGCGGGACATCCGGGTTTCTTCACCTGCTCCGCCCCTCCCACCTAGGGACCCGGCTGTTCCCCGCGGGCACGTGACGGGGTGGGCGGGGCCGGAAGCGGCGGCGGGTTCCGGGGTGGGCGGGGCAGGTGGTGCCGCCGGGAGCGGGAGGAGGCGGCGGCGGCCGGGGCGGCGTGTGGTGGTGGAGCAGCAGCGGGTGCCCGGCTGGGGGCCGGGGGAGCGGCCGCCGCCATGAAGAAGCAGTTTAACCGGATGAAGCAGCTGGCCAACCAGACCGTGGGCAGGTGGGCGCCGGCGGCGGGGCCCGGGCTGCCGCGGGAGGCCCTGTCCGGGCTGGGGCTCGGGCGGCGGCTCCGCTCCGCTTCTCCCTGTGGGGCCGCGGCGCTGAGGCGGTGCCGCCGCCGCGGAGCGGGCGGGGGCCGCCCGGAGTCTCGGCCCGGGCGGGGGGCGGCGCGGGGGGGCCTTTTGGGGAAGAAAAACTTGTGTCGGCTCAGAGAGAATCCGGCGGGGCGGGGGGCGGCGGAAACCCCCTGCTGCTCGGGAATTCAAAAAAATAAAAAAAGCACTAGGAAGGTTGCGGTGTTCGGTCTGGGAGGCGGGAACGGGCCTGGGGGGGGTCACCGCCGTGAAACGCGGGGTCGGCGCCGGGGACGGGGGGGAGCCGGGGGGCAGGGGGAGCCGCGCCTTTGTGCTGGCGAGGAGAGAGGGGGAGGCCCCTCAGGGGCTGGGGGATGCCCGCGCGCCGGTGTACCAGTGTGCTGGCGGGTGTACCGGCTGCGGGCCGGGCGGGGCGGGGGCTCTTCGGGGCTCCCCTCGGCCCCCGGGCGATTCGCTGTTGCTGTGGGATTGCTCTGCCCCCGGCCCCGCGGAGCTATTTGCGTTCTGCCCTTCCTGTCTGGGTTTTTGTGACTTTCATTTCCTTTGTGACTGTCTTAATATCCAGTTACTTGATGGACTTCTCACTCTTTTTTCGCATTTAAGAAGACTTCAGGGCGAGCATCCTCTGCAACTCGCTTTTAACAAAGCAGAAGCCTTGTAGGTATGATTGCCATCCATTTCCAGACGTCAGAGTCTTGGAAGGTCTTTAGCCTGATTCTGTGGAAACAAATCTGTGCAGAGGCACCAGGGTGCCCGCCCGCACCTCTTCTGGGTGCGAAATATGCAAATGTAACTTCACTGCGTTTCTAGTCAAGTTCTATATTTCTTTTTTTCCCAGAAACGCCTCTCTTCTGTCAGTGAAAACCTCATCTGAAAGTATGTACTCATACTGAAAGTGTAAACTTTCATATTATCTGAGGTTATACTTTCATGGCCTCCACTCCAATAACACACTTAATACGTTGTTTATTTTCTTTGGGGCCTACATATGTATAAAACAGGTCAAGTGTGTCAGCTAATAATGGCTAAGTAGTAGATTTTTGACAGGGCGTTTGTGTTGCTGTAAAAGCGAGCATGACTTCCGAAACAATCTGGTGCCCTTTCATTCCCATTTCATACGAAGTAATGGATTTTTTTTTTTTTTAAATTGTCAGAGTGATTATTGGCATTCCCTTTTTGCTTGCGTCAGGCTCGCAGCTCCAAATCCCAAGTGGAATTTCAAGTAATCTGCATTCTCTTGAGCAGGATAAACATCTCGGGCTACTCTCTGCTCCAAGGGGAAAATCAGAATTAAATCTGGAGAGCTGTTTGTAGTCGCGTAGGCGTTGGGAGGTTCGTGATGACCTTTGACTAAGTGCCGCCGAAGCCGGTGGAAGCCGCGGCCATCGGTCGTTCCACAGCGGAGGTTCGTGGGTGTGGTTGTCTGCGTGCGCGGTTATTGCTCACGCTGCTTCCCCAGGTACTCTGCTGGTGCCGTAGCAGCCTGCGTCCGGAATAGTGAAGTTCTCTAGCTTCATTAAAATACAGACAAGTACCTATAATTGTTTTTCATTAAACATGATTTAAAATTATGCTGGCTCGTTTGTTTTTATAACCTTAATATTAATAGTTAGCTTAAACTCTGGTGCTCTTTGCTCTCTTAGTGAGCATTAGGTGCTCTAGGTGTCCCTGCTCAAGCAGGGGGTTGGACAACATGATCTCCAGAGGTCCCTTCCAACCCCCACCGGTCTGTGATTCTGTGGTTAAGTACAAGCACATCCTTATTGGCTCCGTCTTTGCTTATAGAGTGTTTTTTAATATCACAATATCTTTAGTTGCATGGATTCTTTACCCACGAACATGCAAACTTTTCTTCTAATTGAGTAGAGGTGGGAAGGCTCTGAAGAGAGAGGGTAGTCATAAAGTTTTGACCAGTGCTTGTTGCCTCTCACATATTATTTATATCCTCGTGTTTGTAATGCTTTGAATGAAGCAAATTGACCCTTCCAGGGTCAGTTCTAGGGCGTGGTTTGTGTAGTCTTGGTAGCACGAGGTGGTACTTACTCTTTTGTTGTTGACCTTAATATTTGTGTCTTTCCAAGAAAAAAGTCTTCAAAGAAAGACGTGTATGTAATTGAAATAATTTTCATCACTGTAAATCTGCATTAATTCTAATGAAACTCAGGAAACTGAGTTTCTGGATGTGATTTGGGGATGGGAGGGAAAGAAACAAAACTCGGGAGGTTTGTGTTGGCTCTCGCAGTGGACGGTCCTGGCAGGTGAAGGAGCTGTAACAGGGGAAACTCGGTGAAGACAGCTTTATGTTTCCCAGAGTGCAGCGTATTTGTGTGCACAACCGAGCACTGTTTTTCCCCAGACCTGTTTTTTCTTTAGTCTTTTTGGATCATCATCACAGTGCTTTTATCTGACTTTCAAGATCCTGTTGTCGGTAAAGAGGCTGAAATCAATCCTTTGTATTAGGTGGTCACTTAGAAACCAGCAGCCTTTTAAAGAGTAAGTGCTTTTGGGGTCGTCAAATCCCGCAGTCTAGTGAAGACTCTGATTTGATTAGAGTCAGAGATAATTTCTGGAAATGCTTCTGCATCGGTTCTCCTCCAGCTGGGGAGGCGAGAGGGATGTCTCGGCCCTGCAGCGCTGAATCGGGAAGCCGAGCGTGGCTAGACCGATCGGTGTACAAAGAAGGAGAAATGGTTCGCTTTACAGTTTTCATAATAGCTAACTTGAAAAAGGTTTTGTTTCAAGAGGTATCAAATGTGCTATTAAAATTATTTGGTGACTAATACTACTAGCCTCCTTACATTTCACGTACCTGCCAAGCGTTCAGATAGTCACCGGGGTCTTATTTCATTTCCCAAAGTAAAATCACTTAGTAGTGAAAGGTTTGTGATTGGTTTCACTTGCAAATATCAGGCTGAGGTTTGCAAACCTTGGGCAGTGCTGTGTCCTGTGGCTTCTGCAAGCGCTGCACAACTCATGGGAGACGTGGGAGGTGCGACGGTCATCGTTGAGCAGGGTCCTGCGGGCAGCGTTAGCAGGGGCAAGTGTTTCTGGCGCTGGGTACCAGCACCAGGAGTGAACCGTTTCAGTTTTGTGGCGTTGAAGAAAAAAGCGGGGGGAGGAAAAAAACAGGTTGCAGTGTGCTGCTTATCTGTCGGTACTTTTTCACCTTGCTGCTTTCTGAGAAGATGGGTTTATATTGCATTCATGTAAGTCATTTATTAGCTTTTTATAGTTGAACAGAATGAGGAAACAAATCCTATGTCAGAAGGACGCTTCTGATTATGTAAATGGATTGGAGAGATGCAGCAGTCAGTATTTCAAGAGCCCCTGCACCGGTGGGAGATGGAGCTGGTGAATAAACCGCCCCGCAAGAGAAGTGGTATCTGGGGGAGCAGGCTGGGGGTCAGTGCTGGGGGTCGTGTCCCCTGCTGCTGCGGGCTCGCCTGGGGCACCCGGGGCGGTGCGTGGGCTGCCCGCTTCCATCTGCTTCCCCGGGACGTCCACCCTTCCACGTAATCTGCTGCTCCGCTGGGTGATCTTTAGCTGGCTGTTGCTTTTCGTGGTGGTGTATTAGGAAGGGACGTGTTCCACTGCTCTTCTTTTCACTCATTCAGGGCTTTTTTTTTTTTTTTTGACCATAATTGAGGGGTGGGGAGAAGAGGCATGTTATCGTGCGGTCAGCAAACCGTGGTTATGCCTCAGTGATGTGCCTTAACCGTGGGTTTGTTCCCTTCAGCAAAGGGACGTTCAACTCTGAAACAGTTCAGGATTTATCCCGTTCGGCTCACCGTAGGTATGAGTGATACCGCCTTTCTTACAGATGACTTCCAAAGGTTGGCACCCTTGGCCTGTGCCATGGATCTGCGGCTTGGGATCACAGAAGCAGCTCCTCAGCGTGAAAAATAAGAAAAGATGGGTAAGAGCTTCATTAAAGCAGAGGAATGGCATTTCTGGGAAGCCTAGGAGTCTGCGTGGACAGTATTATCTAGAATTATGAAATATACAGAGGAAACTAATTAAAGAGGGGATTAGCTGAGCGGAACAGGATTCCACCATAATTAATAGATGTGTTAAATATTTTGCAGCAATTACCTTCCGGATGTTGTTGGATGCCTTAAGACAAGTATTCAATCTGCCACAGAGTACTTTATGTATGTGACAGGTTTGTTGTAAGTGCTGCAGGTGTGCGAGCAAGCCTGTCTACTGAGGGGAACAACTGAAGTGCTGCTGAACCCGTACAGTAAAATATCAATTGCTCATCTGTATAAACCAGGAGGAAAGGGGGAAGCGAAACAGTATGTCTTGCCTGTCATTGGAAACTGGCCATTCGAGCACTGGTCCCTCTAGTTCTGTGGCGGTGTCAGCCAGCGATGGCTGCTTCAGGGAGCCCGTCCGAGCCCGGGCCAGGCGACCGGGACAGCCTCCAGGTGGGAGGTGGCGTCAGGACTTTCTCAGGTCAGTCTTAGCCAGGGTGACGGAGCAGGGGCGTGCAGGGCGGCGGAGGCGTGCCTCACCAGGAAATCATTAGTTCCACGTGAGCTGAATTAACGCATCAGAATAAACTGGCGTCTTGACTGTGACGGACACACAGCTAATCACACACCACAGCTGGCTCAAATCTGACTTCATTTTGAGCTACGTCCAAACGCCAGCATCAACAACTGGAAACAGCTTGAAACTTTTCGTTAGGCTTGAAAAATTGAGGTGGGGAGGGGGTGAAGAAAAGAATAACCTTCGTTCTGACCTTCATGGTTTCACGTGGCCTGTGATTCCTTAGAGGCCACATGCTGAGATTGCTTCTCAAGGAATTTATGTATTAATTCCTCTAAACCTTCGTTTGTTGTGAGGACCAAGGCTCGTGCCCACAGTTGTTCTGTTCCACACACGCGTTTCGTGCGTGCTTTGCCTGGGTAGAATACCTTGTGAAATGGAAGTCGTGGGATAGGCTTTAGTACATGCTGCCTCCCGAATTTGAAGAGGTGAGGTACTACCTTCCTGGTGTGACTGTACCTCTCCTCGGGATGCTTCATACCAGAGACTCGTTCTAGCAGATGAGCTGTGCATAGGCCCAGAAATGAAAGGGATTATGTTGTGTATGACGTCAGCAAAGGTAATTCTTCATATACCCACGAGTGCTTGTCTTATAGTTCTCATACCCTTTTATAAATTACAAAGGGAGATGTTTTGATTAGAAGCTCGGGAAGTATTCTCCTTTCTGGTTGCAGTCATCTCTAATGAAAATAACCATTCAGAGGTATTGTCATTAAAGGCTTTCAAATGATATGCTAATAAGCATGTGAACTACGTAGCGAAGTAATTTGTGTGAGGAATGAGTCCACAGAGGTGTCTGTGTCATGCTCTTTACTTACAGAAAACCAGGTTGGTAATTCATGACACTAGTTAGACTGTCTAACAATTTTATGTGAGTTAGGCTTTCCTGCCTCTGGGGACACAACTATTCATGCTGTTCCCATCAATTTCTGTTTTTTGTCTTCTAGGTGCAATTGACAGGCTACCATGCAGACTCAAAATTACTCTAGTCAACTGGCCTGGAAAGCTTAGGTCTGCTGAAGTGATCTAAGATCAAGGCTGATGGCTAGGTGGACATAGTTACTAGGAGAGATGCTCTTATCTGCCCTTAGGCTGCTACAGTAATTTCAACCAGGAACGAGCAGCTCTGACTAATGAGAAATCTGGAAGAGACCACAAACCGCCTTAGAAAGATCTTTTTTTTTAATGCAAGAAGCTAACTGGCTATAGTTTCTTTTCTAGTTTTCCACCATTTAAGTACAACTCCTTGCATACAGACAGGTTTTCCAGGCCCCGTACACATGACATTGCTGTGACTCAACAGGAGCGTTTGAACGTCTCTTTTAATAGCTCATGCCCTGCACAAAAGTTACTACGCTAAACTATATTTAGTGTTTCTTCAAGCCACTTGGCTGGCTGTAAGTCGTGAGTTGGAATTGGTGTTATTGTAACATAATTATTCCATTAAAGTTATGTTAAAATGACTGTTATTGAGTGATTGTGTGGAGTAAGGAGCTCCCTACAGTCAGCAATCTAACGTTAACCCTGCAATGCCATTTAATGTCAGAGAAACACTTCTCTAATGTTTTTCTGGTTACTGGGGGGGGAAGAGTATGACCCCAGTATTTGAAAATTTCTGGCTCACCCAAACATCCTTTTAAAAAACCTGAAATACAATAAGCGCTACTTACTTGGAGTGATTGTTGGCATTGGTAGAGAGATTTGAAGAAGTGGTAAACAACACTGAAATATATTTATATGCTACAGGCAGGGAGAGCATCTGCTTTGTGCTCGGTCGACACTTAGGCTGGCACTTGCCTACATCTGAGTACTCACGAAAAGAAAAATCTCATTTCAGCGTTTATAATAGTTGTCTTAAACATTTCCTGTTTATCTCCAAATGAACTTCGAGGTCTCTTTAATTACCAAATTAACTTAGATCTTTCTGGATGGAAGATTAGTTCAATGACGGGTTTAAAGAGTCTGAGTAGATTGAATTAGGGAGGATCTGTTTTCCTGACCACGGGCAGACTTTTGGGCTTCATGTAACTGTTGGGGGCTGATGGAAATGCAACGCGTGCAAACGCAGACGCACTCGTATACTAATAGCAAAGGGAATGCATTATCTAAACATCTGCCTGGTGGTAGTTTGGCTGTTGGACAGGCAGAGCAGGGAAGAAGTAAGCTTTGTATTGACCGAAGCACTGGAGTTGGCATCTGCAGCAGCATAAAGTGCTCGTTCCTTGTGAGCCGCTCCTGGGCTATTGAATGGGCTGTGCAGAACTCTGCCAAATGGTGTTTCCATCCGAGATGTAAGCAAGAAAAGAACAGTTACCCCTTTAACACTGCCTCTCGGCCTCGGCAGCATCAACAGAGCTTCTTGGTATCTGCGTATTTATCTATTTCCTGCGCCCTCTGGGGAAAACTGACACAATGTAATGCGTTGTGCAGCTCAGGAATCTGATTTTTCTAACAGTACAAACTTCCAATTATAGAAAAACATGCAGCCATTATGTTTTCAGTTTCGGGCTGCTTCTCGTGGTAAGACTTGGCACTCGTGGGTGTATTTGCGACTGCTGTTAATGCAGCAACAAAGGGCGTAGCTTGTGGATATAAATCGTGCCCAAGCTGCGGTCTAGATTTGGTTTTGTAAGCAGGTCCGTTAATCGCATTGATCCATGTACCCTTCAAAATGGATCAGTAAAGCCGAAGGAAAAATCGCCTGAATTTACCGAAGTTGAGGGCTTTAGTGACTTTGTTCAGTCGTTCTGCTTCAGCGCACGACGTGCGAGCTGGTGGGGTCTGCCGGGCTGAACGCCTCCTGCGGCTGGTGAGAAGGGCTACGCTAGAGCTACGCTGGCACCTCCGGCAAGAAGGGAGGTCTTGACTGTGACCAGATGGTCAGGAAACAGGAGTGTATTCTGGCCTGCTCTTAGGTGTTCCCTCTAAGTTTTGTAAAGGCAGTTAGTTTATCAGTATCTCTTAATTCCGCCTGGACCGAGATGATCTCATGGTGGTTTAAAGTCCGGGTCATCAAGAATCTTAAGTTTAGAAACTCTTAAGAAATTAGGTTGTGTTTTTAAGAAACACTTCTCAGCAGAAGTTGTTCTCTGTGCTCTTGCTGCGTTGCAGCGTGGTGTTTTCCAGAAAACCACCATAGCAGACTTTCTAGATACCAGTGCGGCATGAAGTAGCGCTCTTATAAGGGCAGCAACAGGTTTTAAGTCAATGAGTAAGTATTTGCTCAGCCCTCAGTTTAAAAAGCCTCATCGCTTGTGATCTAATTCCAGACCACATGAAGACCTAGGAATGCCTGGACTGGGCTGCGTTGCCTTGCGCAAGGTCCATCGGCGAAGGGTGCGAGGCTCAGACATCCCGTGGGATTTCCCACGTGTGTTCTCACGGCCGCTGGCTGCGTCTGCCTCGGGAGCTTCCTGAGCCAGAGGTGGCTTCTGCACGGCCGGTGTCTGACAGCACCAGGCTCACGGCGGTCCGTGCGTTCGCCCCACCGCTGCGACACAGAGCTCCACCTTACCAAAGGGCTGAAGGATGTGTTAAGGCTCTACTCTGCTCCCCTGCTTCTCCGAAAGGCCACGTTTTGATAGCCTCGACTGTTTGTTTTCGCAAGTGAAATGATGTAGGAGAGAAGCGTGTTTCTCTGTGCCTGCAGTGCGTAAGAATGAGCTCCTGGGTACCTTGTTCTCCTGAGCAGTGGGTGCTTCCAGGGCAGGTGAAGCTTCAGGTTTTTTGCTTCCCCTTATTAGATGCACAAAATGCCTTTCAGACTTATACATAATTTTCTGGTATTCGGTGGCGAAGTATGACTTGGTTTAGTTGTACTAGGTTTTGTTGGCTTGAAGATACCTTAATAAAATGTTGTGCTTTCTATTAGAGAACTAGTTAAAGCCTGCTGTACAGAAGAGAAAAGTAACTTTGTGGCTGACTTGCGTGTCAAGTGCTGAGTGGGCAGTGTGTAAAATACTTCAGATTTTTGTTGCAAAAAAAGAAATTAAAGGAGTCCAGACTCAGGGGTTTGGGAAATATTAATTGCCCTCTTGCATGCATGTCCTCATCTCCTTTGGCTCTGTTCATCACGCTGCAGCTTGATGAAACAGATCAGACTGATAAAATATTCACAGCAGGCAGACATGTACCATGGGATCTGTTGTAGCTGGGTCGTCTTGGGCTTCCTGTTTTGCTGGGGGTCAGGGCTTCACAGCAAGGCTGAAGGTAGCATCTGCCTCAGGAAAACAGTCTTGCGTTACCTTAAAATGATGAATAAAATGTAATTTTTCTGTGCAGAGATTCCTCACGTGGTTTCACAAGGCTTTGGAGGGTCTGGGGCAGCAATAACGGCTGTGCCAAAGCTGGAGCGCTGCGCTTGTGCCACATCCCCGGCTGGACCCATGTGGGAAGCAGAGGGGGCTGAAAGAGTAGGAAAGGGTATATTGTGCAGGAGTGTTAGGTGCATCCAAGGGGGAGGTTTTGGTATCTGACATAACAGGAGAGTAGCGAAGGTAAAAACACAGTTGGTGGCAGCTGTTCAGCTAAACTGTCGGCTGCGCACCTGCGCTCGGGAGGTGGGGTCCTACTCTTCTGAGATTTGGTCGTATAAACAAAATAATCTCGGCATTGCCCTCTTTGTGGATGATGCTGTGATTCCTTGATTCTAGCTTGATCTGATGGTGGGTTAAATGATTTTGGTATCAGGTTATACCCAAAGTCAAAATCCTAAAATAGTAATGATTTAATCTGCTAAAATAGCTAGGAGTGATCTAACAAGCTGTTTCAACCTGATGCTGTAATGTGACACGCTTGGGATTTATGAAAGCAAATGTATTTCTGAGGTACTTGTGTGGTATTTTTAGGTTTGCTATGATAATGGATCAGATACTGTGATAATGTGACCAGAAGCGCTCTTGAGAGGTCGTCGTATTAGTAAAGGATGAAAAGCCGAATACACAGGACCTTTTTAGGATGTTCTTAAATGAAGTGTCTTAGCATGTTAGAAATGTTTTCTAATATTTCTATTATTTTTTAATATTTATTAATATTTCTGGAAACACGGTTTCCAGAAAGAAAGGTTGCATAACCTGTTCAAAGAAGTAGCTCCATTTTTTGGGGTGCTTTCGGAGAACCTCCAGCCCCTGCGCTGGGCCTTGCAGCAAGGCGGCATCCCCTGTTTGCCGTGGCACAGCTCTCATCTGAGGCCTGGCGGAGTTGAATAATGCAAAATAAACTGGGTAAGGTATGGCTGGTCTCCGGTAATTCAGAAGCAAGAGGCTTCACAGCAGTCAGTGGTGACATCGCGAGTGGTTTTAGCAGATTCCTGTGCTCGATTACCTCATTTTTTCAGGGCTGCTTCGTTGCGGTAGGTACCAGTCTTGAAAGCAAGGCTAAATTTGATCCTCGCCGACAGTCATGCTTAACGCAGCACTTGATGTCTAGGCAAGAAAAAAAATAGGGAACTTTCGAGTATCCTTTTTATCCGCAACACTGCTTCGTTGGCTGAATGAGAACATTTTGGTTAAAATTTATACCTTAGGAACCGAAGAGCCTTAAAAGCTTCGAGTTTGTAATTGCTATTGCATTGCTGATGAAAGCATGTCAGAATAGTCGTGCATCTTATGCTTGGACAATCGCGCTGTCTCAACAGGAAACAAGCTTTCATAAATACACGCCAGCTGGGTGAGGTCACAAGTTCTTCTCCTACGAGAGGTGGAGGCTTTTCTTCCTTGACACAGGTTGTTTTCTTGTGAAGTTAATTGCATTGCAAAATGACAGGAACATCCTGGAGTGACTGCAGCAGTGACTCAAAGAGCCAGGGGATCTGCAAGAAATGAGTATGCAAAATATCCAAATTGGTTTTAGGTGAGAAGGATCAATAAAGGAAGAGTTTTTTTCCTTCTGTTTCACAAGTTGTCCTGTGCCAGAAATTGCTGGACTGAGATTTCTGGAGAAATATATTTGTTGGCTACATTGCATAATTCTCAGGACCCCAGTGACACTTCCAGAGTGAAAATGAATAAAAGGAAAACGGGTAACTTGTACAGCTGAGCGTTGCCCAGAAGAGGCAGGTCGGTGCTGAGGGCTGTTAACGCCGTTGGAGCGTGCCACTTGTGGCATGCACACACATCCTCGGTGGCAGAGGTGAGGCTGCAAAAAACCACTTTAGCCAGCGACAGGGAAATTAAGTTATCAGGTTGGCCTTTTTGTAGAAGGTAAGTTGCCTTGCGTGCAGGTTGGAAGGCTGTGGCTGTGATGGGGCTTTGAAGAGCACAGCAGTTTATTCCAATGCCAACTTTGTTTTGCATCCGTGAGCTAATTATCGAGCAATTGATAGGAAATGTTAATCTACCTGATGAAAAGTTCTGTTTTCTGCAGACAATGAAGGGCAGATAGAAAGCCAACGTTTTCGTACAGAAAAATAATTGTGAGCTAAACTGTTGCAGCTCCTTAGTCAAATCTTTAACTGGTTTGTCTCGCTGTAAGCTGATTTAACACGCAGATTAAGTGTTCTGATCTGATTTTTTTTTTGTAGGAATGGAACAGTAGGATAAAGTAATCCTGGTTTTGTAACAGCAGGTCCAGGTGTGTGTTGAAGTACATACAGGTTAATAAACCTTGATTAGGCTCTTAGTCCGAGGCTCGCATTTCCTTCTCAGAAATCTAGTGACAGAGGTAACTTTCAGTTTCACGCTGGAACAGCAAAAAGCATCGTGTGCAACGCATGGCAGGGCGGTGATGGCATGGCTCTGCGTGTTACACACATTAATACGGGCTTGTATACGCCGTATCTAAGCAACATAAAAACAGACGGCTCTATCCAGTGCCGCAAAACCCAGCAATGGGATGAGTCGTCGCGGTTGCGGGCCGGTTGTCAGACTCGGCTCAGAAAGTCGCTTTCCTGTTGGTGAAACATAACAAAGGGTTCAGCCGTTAATTGTTAATGATGGCGGCTGGTCAGACAATCGGCGCGAAGGCGTCATCGTGAAAGGGGCGTAAGGAATAATCCCTGTTTTGTTACTAACCTACTAGTCAGTTTTGTATAACCTCAGGTCCCTGAATTCCCTTCTCTTTTTCTTTACTGTTACTTCAAAGCTTCCAGCTCCTTTGCCTTTTAGTTTCTATTCCTCCTTCATTGTTCTGCCTTTTCTGTGTTTCCTTGTTTTGCTTTTTGTGTTGATGCGGTTTGGTTCCTTTTCAAAGCCTTTCTCTTGCCAGTTTTGTGAATCCCCAAACTTAAAATACATCTCTCTGGACAGTATATTAAATGAAGAACAGGGTTACCTTCGGTGAAATGTTCATTTTTGGATTGGAGGTGTTTGACACTTCTGCAAGGTAGCTGTAGTGTCCTGCCAAAGGGCAGAAAAGCACAAAATTATGCAAAAACCACCCAGGATTTCTTTTAGCAGTTCAGTGTGTTTTGCTCATTCCTGTACTGCGTATTTTTCCTTTTCAAACATGTCTGCCCTCCAAAAGGTTTGCCTTTGCAACAGGTAGTACTGCTTCTTGGAGTCTTTTCCCGTGACTGGCAGTCCAGGACTTCTGGTACAAGGAATCATAACATTAAAAAATGTCTTGAGTTAGTGGGCACCTGGTTTGCGGCTAAATGGAAAGCAGCGTCTTGTTTGAAAGTTCAGGATGTGTTTGAGGTTTTTTGGTGGTGTGGGGTTGGTTTTTTTTTCCCTTCTTTCCTTAAATGTGAAGGAGTTCTCATGTCAGCAGGTGGTTTGGCAAGGGGACTGGTCCTTGCCTAAAACGAAAAGCTGCCAAACCCACGCGCAGGAAATTCGTGAGCCGTTCTCTTATCCAGAAACATCAGCTGCTGCCTTAATTCTGCGGTCAAGAGGTACCACTGCATCATGCTTGCAGCAGCGCCCGTTCTGGCGAGCATTGATTCTGTAGCTGCCCTTCTGTTTATTCCCACCCCTTCTTCGTGCTTGCACGCGTGATCTTGGCGGTGAAGTTAATCTGACTGAAAAATGGGTTTTCCAACAAGGTTAGTTTTCAGCCAGGTCAGTCCTGTGAGCTGCTGACTAGTGGAAATGCTTGTGCCGGGCAAAGGGAGATGGGAGGTAGGAGGGAGGACAGGATGAGTGTTTTCAGCAGCTCTGCCAGCTGATGTCACCTCAGTGTTAACGAAATGGTGGCCCCAGGCTGCAGTTTCATGATCAGTTTAAGCTGATCTTAAGTAGCTGCTGCTGCTGAAAGGGACAGATTTCCACTCTCCCTGCCCAGCCTGCACTGGTGCCAGCTCCCCTTCCCCGGGGGCCGGGAGTGATGCAGCCATGGGGCGGCCTGGGGAGGGGGCCGAGACAACTGGAAACCAGTAATGTCTTTTATTGGGCGTAATTCCAGTCTGAGCTGCCTGTGGCTGCTCCTGATGCAGGGGAGGGATGCAAGGACCAGGGCTGGGTGCCTGAAGGTCGGGGAAGGGGGACTGCTTCAGGCAGGGCTCTGGAAAGGAGAAGCGTCGTAGGGAAGCGTGTGAGGGAGGAATCCGACGTTTGCTCCTTGTCGTGGGGTCAATCTGACGGTGACTGCAGCTGGCACGGGCTCAGGCTGCTGAGGAGGGACAAGGTGAGCTGCTCCGGAGAGCCGGCCCGGGGAAGGGAGGTGGCTGCACCCTGATTTACCGCTACACTTTGCCCAGGTTAATTTTCAACTAGCCCTAGTTCAGGTGTGACTCCGGTTGTGCGTGCTGCTGGGGCACACAGGCAGTGGGGGAATTCCCATTTTGCCAGCAGCAACGTTTATGTTGGCATACAGGGATTGTGAAATCGCACCTGAAATTGAGGAACAACAAATTCAATAATTATTTAGGTTGCTTTCTGCTCTACTGTCACTTATATGAAAACTGCCCCCAGCTAACTTCACATAAAATCATTCTATATAAGTAGAAGGAAAGGTTGTTACTTGCTTGCGGGAGGGAAGGTCTTGTGTGAAAATAAACTTTTAAATGTAAATAGATACTGGACCGTTAAATATTAAAAAGTTCTTTACCAAGATGTTGTGTGAGGGTGTTTGCATACATTTTTTCATAAATTAACTGGTGTGTTTGGAAAGTTCAAGTTCTTTAGTAATGTTAAGTAGAGTGCACTTAGCGAGATAAATGTATATTGTAATACATAAAGGGGAAAAAAGGAAGTCATAGGAAATATAATTTGATACATTTTGAAAGTTCCTGGTGTAGCTGAGCTTTGTCTGGGATTCCTCGGGGGTTTTTTAATCACTAATTTGTGACAACTTGACATAGGACTTCTTACTTTGGAAGAAAACATATGACCCCTGCTAGGTTTCATTCTGACTGGATTTAAGCATTTAGAATTTTAATCCCCTGGAGCAGAACTTTGCATTTCCTTCTGAAGGTATTAATACTTTCACAAATCAAAGGCACTTTTTAAAAAAAACCCACACTTTGTTATGTTGGCCTAACATACTGTGAGTGGAGGTGTGGATTTTTTGAAAGTCGAAAAGAATACAGGGAGAGCTTCACTAGCTAAAACTCTGTTCATGGTACGAAATAGTAGGTTAGCAGTAAGTATTTGATTTGCTGGGACAGTAGTCAGCTGGAAGCACTTAATTGTAAATTTTCATTTGTATCTAGAAGTTCCAAAGCTATCAGACTTATCAGAAACTGCTCACTGAAACGTTGCTTCCTCCATCAAACAAGATTCCTTTAAATCAGTTCTGCATTTAAACCGCAATTGTATTTTTGGCATCTAGAAAGTTCAGCTTAGTCGTCTCTAATTTATAGTGCATGCAGCTCAAAATGATCTACCTGGATTTGTTGCATAGACCGAACTCTTTGAACAGTATTTTTTTTCTCAGACTGCACTGTATTTGGTTTAATTCTCAATATTTGAAATTAGAAACACGTATATTTTACAAGGAGGGGGTTGGAATTCTGAAGGGCAGCACAGGGCCTTGCTCTGTGCAGGGACTGCAGCTCCGAGAGTGGCCCTAAAATAGGATTTGGCTTGAGCCGCGGCTGTTCTAAATAGCTAAATTTACTGCCTTGCCTGGGAGAGCAGCCTTGGATCCATTTCCTTTACGAAGGAATTTCAGATCCCTTAATGCGAACAGTCTGCCATGGGTTTCCCTGCAACTGCGAAGGGACAGCCTGCTTTCTTTCCAAGATGATTATCTCTCTAAAGCCTGGTCTGCCTTTGATTAGAGCAGGCAGGCTTCATTCTTATACATCGGGTGGCTGAGATTAGAAGAAATCAAAGTTGCAGCTTTCAGATCGAGTGACCAAGCGAAGATTGATGGAGGAACTCAATGGAGAAGGGAAGACAAAGGAGCAGAAATCTCCATCCGTTTATTGAGGCCTGAGTTGTAGTTTTGCACCTCCCGGGGTTCTGAAGATAAAAGATCTCGATTAATTAAATATTTTGGTGCTTTGGAGGTGATGCACCATTTTTTTTAAAGCACTTTCTGCATGGGTTAAAATCGGTGACCATCACTTCAGTTTGAAAACTGGTTCTGCAGCGAGGACCTTCCGCAGGAAGGGAGCCGTGGGTTTTCTCCTCTGAAACAGCAGCCTTCGGTGTGACTTCTGCTGCCGCCGCTGAAGAGCCCATGATCACCAGATTTATGATGAAAGTGGTTTTAAAGCTTGTGCAGAAGTTTGTTGTTAATTTGGGTGAAAAAACAGGGATAATAGGCTGTTCAAAATGGAAATTCGACTCCAGATTCAAAGTCTAACTGGTGGCTGGTTGTGAGTAGCGTTCATAAGGTACTACATAAATATTGACATGATTTTAAAATGTTTAAAAACAACTCACAAAATATTGATGCTTACCTTGGGTCTTGCTAGTTTCTTTTGCAAAAACCCAACCACGCTGAGGATCCCAGTTCGTCACCGTACTTTCGGTATGAGTGCTGGGGTTTTTTATGGTGCGGAGTCAAAAGCGGGATTCATTTGGGGCCTGTGTGACATAATGAGCTTGGTTTCTGTGGTGAGAAGTGTACTTGGCCAAACACGTTTCTGCCCTGGCTTGTCTTCAAAGTGCTGTGCAGGTGAAACCGAACTCCTACAGTATCTCCACAAAGCTGAGTATTGCCACAGGCTGCCAAAGGAAGCACAAGAAAACCTTCGTGATAAAGTGGTTTTGAAAAGTGACCTGTAATATATGCATTTGAAGGCGACGGTTGCAGGGTTTTTGCTTTCCAGTCGCATGGAAAGATCCTTTAATGTGTTAAAGACCTCTGCTTCTGAAAAGCATCTGGAAATGGGTGGAATATGGGGAGTGAGAAACGTGTCTATTCCAACCTGCGTTTTCAATTCTAGTTCAGGTAAGGAGCCTTTGCGTGAGCCTGGCTGCTCGGGGGGAGGAAGGGGCAGGGAAGACCTTGCCGAGTTCTTTTGAGCTGGGAAACAAGAGGTTCCCTGCATCACTTTGATTTCTTGAAGTCAAAACCAAGTAAACTAAGGAAGAGACTGCTATGAACAACAGTTTACTACTTGTTTGGATACTGGCTGCAGCAATCGCATTAAGTGTATGGTAAACAGCACTGAGGCGTCGCTTCTCCTGCATGTTGGTGCCTATTGAAGAGGTATCACTGAGTTTGTGGTCTTGTACAGCTGTTTCAGCTCTTTCCCCCGGTGGAAATTTTCATTTAGCTTTAATGATTTGATACATTTAATATTTAGGTTCCATAAACGACAAAGCATAAAATACAGCATTCACCCAGCTTAAAAGGGAAGCCTGTTGCTGGATTTTAGCACCACGTCCAATGCGTGAAAGTCAGCTGGTGTAATCCTTTCAGTTATGTTTTCGGTGAAGTCTGTCTTAGTGAATGTTAAAAAAGCCAACCTCTTAGGAGGGAAATTGTCATCTAATTCTGGATTCCTTGTTTTGGAACAGAGCTGCTGATTCTTTCTTTTTTCCTGGCAGCAAATCCTGCCTATTGTATGTGGAAAGCAAGGCAGGATGTGCTGCCAGCCCGGCAAAGGTGCTCTGAAGTGTTAACTCGCCAGCAAAGCTAATCTGGTTACTCGTGGTAACAAACAACTGCTTTGTTTAAGGAAAACCGAACAGCAGGGAGGCTAGCTTTAGTTCTGTCTCATGTTTCGGGTGGATGCCTCCTTGCTTCCGCTGAAATCTTTCCAGAGTTCGGGAGCGTGGACTCGTCGTTCCGTCGCGAGGCGAGCTGCCCTCCCGTGGCATCGCCCGCCGCTGCCCCACCTCCCATCCGCAGTGCGCGAGTCCGCGTCTGTTTCCACTTCGACGTTTGAACTGAGTCACTTGTTCTGTTGGGAATGTCCAGGGTTTTATGGCTCTTCGTGTCGGGTTTGCTCTTGTTCCTTCCCTGTTAGCCTTTCAGGAGCGTAAATTTCCACTGGTTTATGTAGCTTTGACCTGCTTTGGAGATCAGCCCCTGGGTCAGGACTGATGCCCTGGTGCTGGACAGGACCCTGCTGCGAAGCCAATGACATCTCAAATATTGTTTAGATGAAGCTTTTTTTTTTTAATCTCCAGTGCTGGTTTAATAGAGCCCTCTTCATTTTATACATGGAAATGTAAATTCTTTCCCGGTGCAAGATAAACACTTTTATCTCAGGAATTCTCATCTGCTGTTTCCAGATGTACGGAGAAGACTTCTGGCCTGGAAGTGTGTAGGAGCCGTAAAATGAAAAAGTGAGGGGACCAGATGTAAGCGCGTGGGGTGAGCGCGGTTCTGCCCGCGCTGCTCGCCGCCGAGCCGGGCCGCCAGCCGCAGCCGAGCCCTGCGCGCTGGGCTGTGCTCAAGGGCCTTTCCGGAAAGAAGGGAAGGAATAAAATGGATGAGACTATAAAACACTTAGAGGAGGCCAATTGCGGGCACATGCAAAACATTTTTAAAAAGCCACGGCAAGCTAAGGTACTGTAATTAACATGTCTAGAATAAAAAATAGTCTTCCCACTCTCAAACCTCTTGTTTTTTTTGCTTGGAGTGAGTTAAGTCAATCACTTCTGGCCATGCCATCCCCAAAATAAAATGGCACCAGCATTTATGTGGTGTGACATATTTCATGTTAAGTACACTGTTGGCTGTCTTAAAAAGTGTTTGAAGAATCAATTTGGTGACAGAAATTTTGTGGAACGTTACAGTTTCCCAGCGTTACGGTATCGGAAAGTAGAAAGCTAGCCCTGCTGAGGTTTTTTGGCTGTCTTTGAAGAACCTGACCTTCACCAGCTGAGCTGTAGGCAGAGCCTAAGGCGCTCTTTGCGACCTGTTCCCACCCCAGAGCTGCGCCAGCAAGAGTATGTGTCCGAAGGGGGAGCCTGGGGAGCTGATTTGGCTGAAAAGTAACTGTTCCTATCAAGTTATTTTCAGTCAGCCAAGCTGCCTGAGCTGGCTTCCACCCGGGCTGAACCAGTTGTGGTAGCAGTGCGGGAGAGGGACAGCGAAGAAATGAAGAGCTGTTTTTGCTGCCGCCGACAGCAGTGCACAGCAGGCAGGGTGTTGTGCGAGCTCAGGCTGAAAAGCAGTTTGAAAGTACTGTTTTTATGGAACTCAGTGGTTTCGTCCTCTTTACTTGTTAAGGGGGCAATTATAGCTGGAACAAATGATTGTTCAGTTTGGGTTTTAAAAATCAGTCTTTCAAAATGCACTGCTGCACGGTGATTGAAAAACTTCGTACCAGCTGATTCATGTAAAGGTTCTGGTGTAACAGGTATCCTGCCGAGCAGCGGAGCAGAAAATCTTCACCTTCGGGTCTTGGAAGCCTTCCTTTCCCAGGGGACCAGCTCCGTCCCCGCTCCCAGCGGACTGCTGCCAGTCTAGCAGCTACGGTACGTGCAGGCGGCTGCTGAGCAGCCTGCGCGCCGCTGCCGCGGTGGCGTGCGATGCCAAGCCCCGTGCGCGCAGCCCGGCGTCCCCCAGGCTGCTGCTCGCGCCGGGCTCTTTCCTGTCTCGGGCGAACACCGCCCCTGTCACCGGAGGTGTCGGGAGGCTCCGGGCTGGGCAGGCCCCCGTTTCCCCACTGCCTGCCGGCGGATCCCGCTGTCCGGAAGCGCGGGGATGGCTCCTGCACAACAGCTCGGTCGCAAACCCGCGTGTTTGGGGCCTCCCGGCACGCGGGAGGGGCTCAGACGGCAGGGCGTGCTTTCCCCGTTAGTAATTGCTTTGGAGGGACCTCGTTTTGCAACTGAGAACTAACTGTTTGGATTGTATTGAGTTTAGCTGCTGGGAATGTAAACAGCCATAGCTGCTGTAGGCTGGGCTTCATAATCTCAGTTCGGGGTGGGCTGTGTTCGTGGTATCTCGTGGGGGAAGCTTACAGTGGAGGGTCTCCAGGCTGGAGGCCAGCTACCGGCACTGCTGGGCTCGATAAAGCCCTTGGGAACACTCCCTGCTACTAAATCTTCCAATTCCTAATCGGTTCTTGATTCCAGGAGGATCTCCTCATCGCATTGTGCTACAGACTGCTTAAGATACAAATAAGACCAAAGAAGGGATACAGACAGAACTTTTAGGTAGCAGTGAAAAAGAAACTGTTATTTTCTACAAGTTTACTAATTCTTTAATTAGTTGGCAGAAGGAATTAGTGTCCCATGAAGCTGCAGTTAGATGCAAAATTTAAACAAGTAGTACCTGTTATTCAGAGGGAGGCAGAGGTACCTTTGGTTTGTTGCTTTTTCCCTGCCCAGTGCAGAGATAGGCTGTGCTGCTACCACAAGGTTGCACTCTCTGTCTCATGGTTGTGGTCCTTGAAAAACAATATTATTTAGTGGCTCTTTCTTGGCTTCCTTATTAAAGGTGGAATGTGGGCCTGCAGGAAGGGCGAGGTCTTCCCTCCTGCATTTCCAAACCTGCCATCGTCATCAGTGGCTTTTCTAAATCAGCGCTGGCCTGGGGACGCTGTCCTGCTGCCACCGATGGCTGGGCAAAACATCCCTGACCTCAGAGGAGGTCTGGATTTTCAGGCTGTGACTTTAAATCATTGATAAACCAGTTAGGTGTACAGAGAGTGCTTAAGATAAATATATGAAAATTGGCTTGCTATTCACATAATTGTATATAGTCTGTGGGTGACCATATTTAAAATGGAAACAACCTTCTGCTAGCCCATGGCTGAGCTGTCTCTGCTTTTCACTCAAATGGATATAATTTCCTAGGAAAAAGGAGAGGAAGGAGAAATCAAACTTTCAATGAGTCTAAAGTTGTAGGGAAGCTCTATTCCGCTATTTGATGGATTTAATGTAGTTGTGGCTAAAGCTGTCCAAAAGCATCCAGGGACTTTATGGTACTATAATGAAAGGTTCTGTTGAACACAAATATGGAATAATATTAGGAGCATTGCTTCCCCTAAAGATAACTTCTTTAAAATGCATTTCTTGAATCCCAGTAGCGAAAAGTGAATTTATAAAACTTAACAGTAATTTGATTAGTGCTGCATGGGTGGGAAAAACTCTGTGAACTCTCAGTCAGCCACTGCTCTTGTGATTATCAGCAGTTCAGTGGTTTTAATGATGTGTACATATCCAGTTATAAGTACTCTTAGGTTCTTAGAAGCTGTTTTGAATTACGCCACCCAAAGCGGCTGTTTTATGTCCTAAAACTGCCGGTCAGATTAAGGCTGTGTGTTCTCTTCTGGTATGTCAGATCTCCGCTTCTGTGGCGTCTGTTCCATGTCACGTCAAGATGTGCATGTGTCAGCAGCCAGCGTGAGTGAGCTGCTGAAACGCCTCTGTCTAATCTGACTCTCTCTTACGCTGAGCCAGATTAAGGACTAGAGGGATACAGGGGAGTCGGCGCAAGCTTCGGTTGCGTCATGTAGATGTAGAAACCATTTTTGCCTTAAGCAGATTTCTAGGCTAAAGGAGGAAACCAAGTCCTGGATGTACGTGAAGATGGAGACGGCAGCTGCTCTGCCATTACTTTTGCCCTCGTCTGTTAGACGTAGTTAATCCCCGTACGCCATGTGTGTGGCACTGCTGCTGTCTTGCTGCTTTTCCAGGTTACCCTGGAAAGATTGAGTCCCCTAGCAGGCCAGCTGCTGGAGCTCTAGCAAACTGCCACGCTGTTCTTCTGTTAAATGCTGATTGCTTTAACTAGGAAATCTTAATATGGTTGGAACTGCAAGTAGCTATTTTTAAATATAAAAATGCAGTCATTTCCAGTAGGCTGTTTTATTTATAAACAACTGCATCTGTTGATGAGAAAAGCCTGTGGTTTTGCAGAAGACACTTTGAACTGTATTGTTTAGCACGCTTATGGCAGGTAACCACAGCCTGCTCAGCCTCCTTCCTCCTCAGGGCTGCCCTCCCTCACCTTCAGTCCGCCGGTCCTGGCGTGCAGCGTGCCGCCTCGATCAGGGCAGGATTTTACCCGACAGCTATGTGAATTGGTGCCTTTTTATGTGCGTTGCTTAGGCTGACTTGGTATTTGAGATGAGCGTTTCCCAAGATGTGTCTAGGTGAGGTACAAAGCTAAGGCGACGTGCCGTTTGGTAGCATCGTATCAGCTCTGTGCCGCGTGCCGTTTCTTAAAGGTGGGTAAAATTTAACTTCGTGAAAGCTGTTAGTGAAAAGAGTCCGTTGACCTGTGGAAAACAGGACTGAGAAAGTGGAGAAGCCACGTCATCCGTGGTAAATAGAGCCCCCTTCTTCATGAGAGGCAGGTACAGGATCAAATTCAGTTTTAGAAATAGAGGCGGCTCATCTCTGACGTGGTCTGTTGAAGGGCAGAAAACTCTGGCTGCTCAAGAACTTCCTGTAAAACCATCACCATGCACAGAACCGTGTTCCTACAGAAATGCTGAGTAGCTCTGTATTCTCCCATCAGATCAGTTACCTGATACGTGTAGTAGTGGCCACTTAAGATTAGATTAAAATCTGTTTAAGAACGTGCTGCTATAACTGGAGTATTCTTACACTGTAGTCCTTCCATGTAATTTCTGGTGAGATTTTTCAAGACTTAAAAATAATCAAATAATTGCCCTCTAACAGGATATAATTTTGATCAGACACAGTATTTCTACTTGTGTGGAAACAAGCAAGCATGGTGATATTTACAGTTTATGTTGCTATCAAAGCATTTAAGTGGCTTTTGTCTCAGTCTTGTTGAGGTTTTGAGCATTACTGTATTCTGGTATTTAATAATGAAACACCTTATGGTTCACAAATAGTTCAAGCAGATAATGTGCCGTGAAACTGAAGTCAAATGCCTTAAAAAACCCAAGGAAACAAGCGAACAAAAACCCCAAATTTAGAGTGGATGAATATTGTCTTTGGAGGGATTTTGTGTTCAGCTGATGAAGCCTGATAAGAAAATGAACTTTCTGTGCACGACCAGCCTCGCAGTAGATCAGTGGACAGACTGCAGGATCAGAAGGAAGGCAGTGTCATAGACGGGGAGCTCTGACAGCAGCGGGGGAAGCTCTCTGAACGGGAAAATAGCGTACTGGAGTGCCTCCACGTCCTCTGTAGCAATAGGCGTGTAGTAACGGTGAGCAGCCGAGTAGGAGAGATCACGGGCGAACTAAATTTATCTTTCTCTGTTTTATAGACCTAGCAAAGGTAGGATCAAGCAGAGTTACAGCAAATGAGTCAACACCAAGCCAATCTGTGTTGACATTAAACAAAGCTTATGTGTAAACTGGGATTGGAAGGTGTGGAGTTGGATGCGTCAAGGTTTGTGTGTTTGTAACAACCGTTAATGTTTTCTCTGGAAGTATGTGTGAGTATTCAGGTATGTTTCTGCTGAGGATAGACCTTTACTGGGAATACTATTAACTTCTGATGATCTTTCTAAGTAATAAATCTTATCTTTTAGTATAATGGAAGTCCGTGAAATGAGTTAATGGGAGATTTCTGACAAAGGTGGTGGGCATGTAAGGTTAAGGAAAGGTGTTCAGGCTGCCATTGCCGCCGATTGCTGATTGATAAAGCTCTGCAGTGTGAAATACAGAAAGATGAAGTTGGCTGTCCTTCTTTTCTAATGTCTTTATATTCCTTTACATTTGGGTGCATTGATAATATTACCGGATTAATGACACGGAGTGAAATTCAAGTTGCTTCAATACATCCTTGCATTTGAGTGAAGTCACTCCGGATGCCGGTTTGCTTCGTGTTAAGCCATGTGCAGCCTGAAATATCGCTGAGCTTGGGGCAGCGGGTTCGTGCTGTGGGTCACTGTGCCGGGAGCCAGTGCTACGTACCAACCTGGTGGTGTTTGCAGCAGCAGTCATAATGAGATTGTAACTTGAATCTGAACGGCTTTTTGAAAGCATTGTAGCAATCTTTGACCCTGGACGTGCTAATTAGTCTGACAATGGTCTCTTTTTTTTTTTTCCTCCCTCAGGGCTGAGAAAACAGAGGTACTCAGTGAAGACCTGCTGCAGGTATTGTAACGCAGTTAATATGTATTTTTTTAAAATGCTCTTTGTGAAGCTTGAGCCTTCTGAGCTTTGTGGAGTATGTAATGTGGGGACAAAAATATGCAAATGACAGGGATGAAAACAAGGATCTCTTTGGCTGGATTCTCAGCACATGAAAAACCTATGATACAGTTTGAGTGGAAAAACTCAGGTACTTTTATTTCTGAATCCAATCATATGGCTGGATAAAGTGAAAGTGGAAGCATTTTTGCTTTTAATTAGATGAACTAGCTTGTTAAGCTTAGGAGCCATTAGTGCTAATGACTTGCCAGTCTGTCTGGTGGAGGACGATGAGCTGGGAAGAAACTGTGATTAGGCACAGCTGGTTTCTGTCTTCATTTCTGTTTCTCTTGAGTTCAACTTGGGCCTTAAGAGAAGTGGCAAAAAACATGCCAACTGCTTGCTAATAGATAATGCCAATTTTTTCTGAAAGTCTGGAGTTACTCTAAGTAAATGTACAAATGCTTCTGGTTTGGCTTGTGATGTTTGTTCTCAAATGTGTCACACTGGCATTTGATTTGTTTGCAGACTTATCTTTTTGAAAGTTTACCATCTAATCAAACATTGTTTTCCTGGTGGGATTTTAGTCACAACTGCCAGATTAACAAGGTTGACTGATTACACGGAACAAATTTGGTTCCAGATTTGTTCTGCATAGTTTTCTTCCTCTTGTTACTTTGTGAAGGACTTTTAAAAGTGGCAGAAGGTGAATTGGCAAGGTAGGTCAGGCTAGCTGCTCCACGGGGCCTCGCCTGTAAGGGTTATTTCAAATTGATTACAAAGCATCTTAGTATGTTTAAGTTCAGGACCTCTATACGAAACATGGAAGCCAAACAGATGATGCAAGTACTTCTATTTCAAATCTCTCTGGCAGTTCAGATTAAGTAGGACATGAGAGAATATATCGGCTTTAAAACTTGAATTCAGCACAAATATATGAAATCATCTTGAGTAAGGGTGAAATGAGCTGACCTGACACGTTTTACCCTGCGTTCCTGCTTTATTGGAACCATAAATATCTTGACCGTTTGACAATGCTATATTTAATTTCTAAAGAGATGTGCGCAACTAAATGGCATAAAGGATGTTAAAACACCTTGATAGCCTTCACGGGCCCATCTGTTTTCTTGGTTAGCTGCAGGATAGTAACAAGAAGTGAAAGCCAAGAGTACTGCTGCTTGTTGCCAAAAAAATTTTGCAAGCAAGGCTTTCCCAGGCACGGAGCAGACTGGCTACACCCAAGTGGAAGAATTTACTCACTTGTTTGTTTGCTCTTGGGGGCTTGTGGAGGGGAGGGAGGCTCTTATCTAACCCTTAAAAGCGTGGTATGGTTCACTTTATAAACATTTTTCACAGCATTCTTTTTTTATATTTAGCTCAAGCTTTGACATAGGATTGCCATAGCTTTTTTACTGTTTTCTCAAGTGTAATGCTCCATTTTAAGTGTCTCTGTTAAATGTGCTCCTGTCTGAAAACAAGGAATATAATTCAGTACTGGAAATGCTTCTACAATAGACCCACTTTCTGGCATGCCCTTGTAGCATATAATAAAGCAATTGTGTGATGTTTCGTACGCTGAAGATGCCCTGTGGGTACAGACAGCATGGCCTGTAGGTCACATTTTTGGTTCAAAGGTAGCTTAATAGAGATTAATGTCCTTCGTGGTTTCCCTGACATCTATGAACTAAAAAGCAGATCGGAGAGGGGAGGGTATTATTGTGAAGTTCTGGGGTCACGTTCCTCCTATCAGTCTTCTGCCCTTTGAGTTTGGCATTCAGACTGCTTGGAAGGCGGCTCCTGGGAATATACGTGCTCCAGGGTCCAAGGAACACAAGCCACCGTGCGTGGCTGACAAGGGCTGTGTTAGTCCGCTGGGATCTGTAAGAGGGTTCAGTTACAGGATGCCACCGTGTTTCAGGTGTGGGGGGAAAAAAAAAACCTGCGCTCAGTATTTTAAGATGTCTTAATTACGTGACCAAAGATAAATGAATGCTTTCACAAATAATGGATGGTTTAGAATGCGTTGGTGGTGTTTAATTTTGAAGATAACACAACAGAAATTGTCTTAGCTGCAACAGCAGACCACAAACAGTACCTTCATGTTCATGTATCTTCATGTGGACTTTTTTGAAGTGGACTTAATTTTGATCTTGTTGATATCCGCTCTGTAAATAAAAGGCAATGCCTTGTGCTTTCAGAGCAGTCCTTCTCGGGCAGTTTCTCTGCACTTCAATGGATTTTCACTAAGCTTTCTGAGCACCTCAACTTGGGTTCATCTTGTGGCTGTCAAGAGCTTTTAGTCTCCTTCTTGCCTCATGTGGCCAGTGAAGCTTCAGCCTTCCTACGCTGGTCCTCCAACTCACCAGCTGCCCTGTACTGGTGGTTCTTCACCTTCCCTTTGGACTGGTAGAGGTGGCTGCTGGGCGGGACAGCCCCAAGGCCCAGCTTTGCGTGTTCCTCCAGGTTACAGCTTAGCAGAACTGCTGCTCCCCTCTTCGGAAAGGAAACGGGGAGCCCAGTCCTGCACTTGCTCGTGCGTTCAGGACGGGACTCGTGCCCAGCAGCGGCGATTCTGCGCTGATCCTCTCCAAGTCCCCGTCTGTCTGTGCCTCCCTCTGCTGGCATCTTCTTCCTCACCACTTCTCCCAACCCACGCCCCGAAGCCTCCTCGGCTGTTGGGTCTGCTGTCCCTTTTCGTAGCTGTAGTTTTTACCAGCTGCTTTTGTTGGGACCTGATTACATCCTTCCAGTTGTAACCGCTTTAGGGATACGCGTATCCCATCGTAGTAGTGCCAAATAAACCTGTTGGGAGGAAAAACCATGTCATTCTTAACCTGGATGCGTAATGTTCCAAACAAGAATCTACAGCATTTTGTGTTCGTTAGAACATAGAGATCTGCCATCCCCGCAAAAACCAGCCGTCTGTCTCTGGCTTTAAATGCAGGTGTGGTGCCCTTAACAGGGGCTAACACAGGGCATAATAACCTGGCGCTAAAGTTACCGCTCTTCAGCTGTATTAATGATTGATAGGAAAGCTGGGGAGAATTATTGCCCTCCTGAAAGTGTAATAGGACTGATTTTTAGAGCTGTATCAAAAACTGGAGTCTGTTCAGGTTATTTCTGCAGATGAAATCTACTTTTTTTCTCCTTGCTTTTAAAATAGAAGCCATTCCAAAGGGCCTCCTTTTATTCTTGGTGAGTCATCAAAATGCAGACAAACCACATTCTTTTGGTGCTGTGCACAGAGAGCTCCGTGCCATAAGCAGTTCTGTCCCCCTGCTCATCACTTTGCTTTCGGTGGTCTTTGAAATAATCCAAATTCTCTACTTAAAATCCCTTAAAAGAACAGTTTATTAACATATATCTTTGTCATATTCAGCCTATGCGTTAAGCCATGTTTCAGAAACACTGTGACAAACAGAATTCTTGTTTGTGCATTGACGCCTATTTTTTTCATTCCACAGCCCTTTTGAATCCCATTAATCTCTCTCTGAAAATATTATTTTGCTTAGCATGCGGGAACTTTGTCCTCGTATTTAACGGCCAGAGGAGGAGAGGCAATAGAAAGCTTGCAGTATGTAGGTTGGGCCCAGTGTAAAGGAGTGGTCAGGCACATCTGTAGCCTTCTATTTTACAAGGTTGCAATGAAAAAAAAGAGTTTTCCCACAGCTTTCTCCCTAAATTAGTGTCTTAAATATCTGCATGTGCCATTCATCTCAGGTGGCAAGTACCAACCTGATTCTCTTTTGCCGACGCAAAAAATAAGGGCGATGTTTTTCTCCCTCTTCCAGTCTTGTGAGCGTTGTGAGCTCCAACTGAATTGCTGTGCCACTGAGGGAGGAAAAAAGCACTTTAAATCTCTTCCCAAGCGTTTTTGCTGTCAGGCACTTCTGCTAAGCATCTGACCTTCTTGTAAGCTGTAGAACTTGAGAAATATGCAACCCAGAACTAAGTGCCATAGAGGAGGAAGATTTTCTGCTGAGGCCAGGAAAATAACTTCTGTTTTTTGTTTTGTTTTCTCTTCCTCCTCTCTCCCCCTCCTGCCGACTAGATCGAGAGACGTCTTGACACCGTGAGATCCGTTTGCCACATTGCCCAGAAGCGACTAATTGCGTGTTTTCAGGGCCAGCATGGTACAGACCCCGACAAGAGACATGTAAGTACAGTTGCCCTTCGGCTTGTCTTCGGAGACTAGTCTGAATGCGGCCCGGCCTTCTAAGTACTGATCAGCTGCTATGCCTCAAATCATCCAAGAGAAGAACAACTCTGTAAAATCATCTCACGTGTTGACATTATTTGATAAAATGCTAGCTGTAATTCCCCATCCAGACACAGTAACGTGACCTTGGAGTACCTCAGTAGTGTCAGGACACTGGCTTGTTTCTGCAGTGTGCGGAGGACTTACAGCTTTCGTAAGACCCAAGACAAGAAGATACTCTGCAGCTCTGATCAGGCCCCTCATATTTAGAGTTACCGTTGTGCACTGACATCTACAATTAACTGTAAATGTTTCTCCGTACCCGTTTGATTTCTGCCCCTTTTTAGCAAAGCCTTAGGTAGGTTTTCTTAAAGTGATAGAACCAGAAATAATTAACATTCAAGTTTTCCCCTTTTACTGACTAACAGAGAGCTCCTGAAAACGGGCACACACAGCAAGCCTCTGCAGAGGGATGGGTGACAAGCTGCTTTCTTGGATTTCAAGTTAAAGCTGTTTACTTGTCTCTGACAGTAGCTGAGATGTGCTTTGGGCCAGTCGTGCTAACAAAGATGGAGAAAAAAAGTGCTTTTCTAAGTAGCTGAAAACAGGAGTCTTGAGGCTTGAAACTTCTTGTGACTTGGCATTTTTTTAAGGTCAAAGAATGAGCTGCATATGTGTATAATAGAAACCATATGGAAGAAGAGAAATCTTAGAGGGGATGTATTGGGAAAGCTGGAAAGGGTGAATAGCGCTAAGCTAAGCACTGTTCCTTCTGTTCCATAGAAAAAACTTCCTCTAACAGCTCTTGCTCAAAATATGCAAGAAGGATCTATCCAGCTCAGTGATGAAACTCTGCTGGGGTAAGTATTTGGCTTTATAAGCTGCAGCCTGTCATTTTAGTGCCTGCAGGGCTCTAATTAGAGACTTTGGGTACATAAAGACTGTTTTCAGTCTAATGAAACTGATATTTCTAGATTCCTTCTCTAATCCAAAGGGAGAAGAAGTGAGCGGGCGTTTCTTCTGGAGTGCTGGGGGCAAGTTTTAAGCTTGCTCTGAATTGCGCTCCAGAGGATTCTGATTCTCTGCTCTCTTAAAAGCTTTTGAAAATGGCTTTTCTCCATGTGGATTAGTAAAATTATCATCTTCATTTGAAGTTTAAAACTTAATGTAAATACCGTATTCTGCAGTTTTGCGTTAATTACTTAAAATAATGCTGATTTCCATTAACATCTCCTAGTTTAAAATAATGCCAATTTCCTTATCCTGGCAAAGTGCGTATTTGCAACTTACAGGAAAGCGGCTGAAACAAATGAACGCCAATACGCTGAATTCCTAGAGCAAATGTGTTTCCTCGTTGCTGCTGGGAATGCTAACGGAGACAGCGTAGAATGACCTTAAAAACCTTTCTGTGCATTTTTGTGAGCTGTTGCAGGAGATTTGAACATGCGTAACAATCTTAGAGAAAAGGGTTTTCCTTAGAACAAGCTTAAAACAAAGGTCAAGTCATGGTTTTGGAACCTGAGACTGCTGCATATGTGACTGCTTAGCATTACTGTGTTAAGACTTCTTCATGTTAAAGGGACTTAGGACAAAATTAAATACTGGATTGAGCAATTTCCCTGCACCTGGTGAGATGGAAGGATGGGCTTTGAAATAAATACTAACTTCTCTGCCCTTAGAGCCAGTATAATCACCTAGATGACTTAAAGCCTCTGAAACTGTTGTAATGGCTAAGGAATTTTTGAAGACAAAGGTTTAATAACATTCCTTGCCTATCCCAAATTTGCCCATGATGGCGTCGAGCATCTTGGGTTTATGCCATGAAGTAATACCTTGTTCTGTGCAACCCAGCTTTCCAAAGGGGGTAGCAGATGACAAAGGGCCACTGCTGTTTTGTTTTGAATCTTTCTTCTTTAGTCAGTACTAACTCACGTTACAACTTCCTATAATTCCTGAAGGAAAATGCTAGATACGTGCGGTGATGCAGAGAATAAGCTGGCAATGGAGCTCTCTCAGCACGAGGTACAGATTGAAAGAGAAGTGTTGGATCCACTCTGTCTGCTAACAGAGGTAAGTCGCTTCAGCCTGGCAGAGGGAATAAATCTGGGTTTATGTATAAACGGAGCAAAAAGGGCTCCTCTCATTGCTAATAATAAAACTCTTGTAAGGGGCCACGCGTTAGTGGTGGAAAGTGGATGTGAAATCTACAAAACGAAGTTTATCACAACACACAACTTAAAAGTAAACGTAAGCCTTGAATTCTTGTTTTAGACAGAGATCCCGAACATCCAGAAGCAGAGGAAACAGCTTGCAAAGCTGGTGTTGGACTGGGATTCTGCAAGAGGAAGGTAAGAAATAATTTTAATTACTAGGTCCTTTTCTGTTCCTGTTAACTTCTTGTTGGCATCTCATGGTGTCTGATCTGATGCTGGTACGTGCTTCTGAAATGCTACTGAATGCGTGTTAATACTGCGCCAAAAAGACGAACGTACGTTTAAGTTACTCAAAAAAGGACCCATGACTACTAGATCCAAACAGAATCAAGATTTTGGAGCTCTTGCATGCCTATACGTAATTGGAAAAGTGCTCAGAAATCATCTTCTTTCCATCTCACTGAAGTTGTCAACTTAAATAAGGAATAGGAGTCTAATTTTGTAACCGCGCCAAGGGCTTTTACAGCATTATATTGAACCATCTCATTGGCAGGGTCGTAGGCTGTTCAACTTACCCTTAAGTCCCTTTAAACAGTCTTAAACTGTGGCGATAGTTTATGCAGCTTTTTTTTTTCTGGGATTTTATACACCCATGTTAGAGGCTGTAGAGGAAGCAGGATTTCTTGTGGATTTTTATAGTTGCTCAGCTGTTTGTGAATTGTGCCACTGTCACAAACGGTGTGTTTTGAGCACCTGCCATAATTCTGGCGGAAAACTTCTGAAACTGCTGGGTTTGTTTTTGGTCAAAAGAAACCAATTTCAAGGGAGCCATAACTGCAGATTCTTGTTTAATATTTGTTTTCACAAAATGACCGAAGCCTTTCTTCCACAGGTATAATCAAGCCCACAAGACTTCAGGAACAAACTTTCAAGTGCATCCTTCAAAAATAGAATCTCTTAAGGAAGAGATGGATGAAGCTGGAAATAAAGTAGAACAATGCAAGGTACGGCAAGATGAGTCCCCATCCTTTATGTACCTCTCACTAGCAACAGCAGCAACCAGAATACGGCTGCTTCTCTAAGCCTCGCATGTGGAACTGGCTGGCTGATTGCTGCAGCCGCAAGTTATGTGGCTGTTAAACTGTGTGTCATAAAGATATATTAATGCTAGCTGGTCTCTGAATGGCTTGAATTTAATGAGGAACTACTCTTTTTTTTTTTTAAGATGGGTATTTTACATTATCTTCTGTTTCAGTCTGAGACAGTTACAGGAAGGAACTGTCTCTTAGCCTTGTCTGAATCGTTCAGGGTGTCAGTGTGCTTCAAGCCACCGAGCAGCCGTGCAGCGGGAGCCACCTGGCTGAGTTCAGGCTGCTGGCATAAAAGGACCAGTCTGACCATTACAGCTCCGAGCAGTTCACATCCAGTTTCACTCCTCAGTTGTCACATTATGCCACAGTTGAGCTGAGCCCCAAAAACCTCTTAGCAGTACTTGGCTTTGTACGCAGGGGTTGGCTGTAAATCACTTACTGCCATACGGGCCAGTTGTCGGCTTGTGGGCAGCTGCTTTGCTGTATAAACCCCAAAGCAAGGCGTTTGGATGAATTCCGCTTAGAGGAATGTGTGTAGTGGAGTAGGTGGGTTACTGCCTTCCTGAGCTGCCCGAATCGATAGCTCAAACTTACTGCAGGCAAAATAAACACAGGTGCTTCTGTCCTTCTGTATAAGTTGAAACGCCCCTGTAAATTCAATGTACTATTTTGCATTCTTTTTCAAAGGATCAACTAGCAGCAGACATGTATAACTTCGTGTCCAAAGAAGGGGAATATGCTAGATGTTTTGTTATGGTGAGTATTTTTTCAGCATGACTGATTGCAGCACGTATGTGCATAGACACTCAGTTCTCAAAGATTACATTTTGTGTGCTAAACCTTCTACTCTTGTATGATGTGCTCATCAGAAGCTAATGCTCTTTTTGTTTTTAAAATGTGGCTTCTGTTCTCAGTTATTAGAAGCACAAGCAGATTACCATAGAAAAGCATTAGCAGTCATAGAAAAGGTCCTACCCGAAATTCAAGCCCATCAAGGTAAAGTAACCTGTGCTCTGGCTGATGCTTCTCCTTGCCTGTGCCACCTATGCACAATATTCTCCTCCTTTATCTTGATTCTCTTGCATGCGGACTTATTTAATAAGGCCATTTTGATCTACTTAACAATTTTACATTCCCAAGCATAATTCCATCTTCGCGTTCTCTGGAGTTCTCTGGCCATATTTTAACACACTAATAAAATATTGAGGATCTGTCTTGATACCCAAGGGGGTAAAGGAAGGATTTTTTTATTTGCTTGCACTTTTTCCTTGAATACCGTGTGACCTTTTGCTAATTCATACCTGGCCTCTTAGGCCGATGAAAGTTTCATTGTCATTTAGGAGCTTTTTAGGGTTCTTGCTTCTAGAATTATTTCTAGGTGATTATCAGAAAAACTCCCCTTATTCTGAGGAGCTCAACTTTTTCCCTTCTTTTGTGCAATCCCTTTTCCCAGCGTGCACACCGCACTGCAGCGGCCAATGGGGTGTTCACCTTAGCGTTGAATATCAGCAGTTAAGAAGACTGAGTAATACGGTTTAATTTCTTCCCCGTGCTGCTCAGTTTTCCATTGCCAATGGGAGTTAAGGCGCATCATTAATGCATAAAGATGCACTGTGTGTTGGTGAAATTGCGATCCTTGATAGTGGCTATACTGCCTCTTAACCTGCTAATTGCCTTGAGCAAGAAGTAGGGTGAGAAGAACATAATCGGAGCTGAGCAAGACTCAAGCGTTTTCGGTTGTGGACCCCATGCACGTTGTAAAAGATGAACCATTAAACTAAACATATCAAGGAATATGAGCATCTTGCTGAATGACAGAGAGTATCGGTAGGTCTGGTGGGTGGCGAGGTGATGCAAAGAAGCGCTTACACAGAATCAGGGCTGCCTTACGGCTGCGTGGAAGGGTCTCTGTTTACGAATGTGACGGCTTTAGATTTGTTGTTGCTTAGCGGCTTTGTTCCGACTTTTCATACGACAAATGCTTCGGAACAGCTTTAGCCGTCCTAGGAGGTGGGCGAGGGGGCACGTTGTCGGAGCGGCCCAGTGCCTAACATTGAAGTGCGGGGCATGGCTTCGGTTGTTTCCGGCTGTCGTCTGTGTTACTGTGACTTCGAACAATTGCTAAGATTTCTCTTCCCAACGTGTGCTGTAATGTGCAAAGCTGGGGCAAATGACGTGTGCCTCTTGTGGTGGGCTAATGAGTGAGGGGACCTAAAGCCTTATGGGGGTGTAGCTGATGTGATTTCTTAAGCAAAAAGGGTGAATTAAATCCTTTACAGAAACACATTGTGTCTTCAGAGGACTCTTTCAAAGTCTTCATCTTTCGTGACCTTTTTTCCGCATAAAAGAGATAATGCATCTGTACTAACAACCTTTTACATCTGCATTTTTTCAATTAAGACACCAGAAATGGGTGGTAAAAAAAAATTAGGAAACAAGAAATTCATATTCAATTTGGAGAACCTTGTGCCAATTTTGACTTTCAGAGTTAAGCAACAGTCGAGAAATTGAATTGCGAATTTGCGCAAGCATTAGTGGTGGGCTGCTAATGTGGTGATTGCGATGAAAAACACCGGGCCTGTTACACATCCATTTTAAGTTGCCGATTCCTTAAATCAGCGATAAACTCTGTGTTAACAGCTCAGTTTTCATCCACCTTAAATACAGTTAAAACTAAGATCAGCCCAGGTCATGCAACTGGACGGTGTTTTCCAGAGATCCTCGCAAACCTAAGCCTTTTGGTGGCTTGGCAAAGCAGAGCTGATGTAACTTACAGCCATGCGGTGGCACTTGTGTGAGGCCCAGTGGGACACGCGCGTCCGTTATACAAAGGATTTGCGTGTGCTGTTCCATCCAGAAAGATGCAGAAGTATTTTCTTTCTTCAAAACCAGCAGGCTCATCTTCTCTTTAGTCATGATATAAGGGACTTTACCACTCAAGGGCTCTAAAACTCCTACTGTGTTCTGCAGATTTCTTTGCTGTTGCGGAGGCTTTTGTCTTTTTCTTGTCTGGGACGTAATTCAAGTGTTTCTTAGATATTTTGCTCAGTGTTTTGATACTCTCCAACTAGACAAATGGACTGAAAAACCAGCTTTTGGAACTCCGTTAGAAGAGCATCTCAAGCGCAGTGGGCGTGAAATTGCAGTCCCTATTGAAGCCTGTGTAATGATGCTTTTGGAAACGGGGATGAGAGAGGAGGTAGGTAATGCCACAGCACGCGCTGAGAAGGACAGGAAAAGAGAGGTCAAACTCGCGGACTGGTGTCTGTACTTTTTAACGGGTTGCTTAACTAATTGTGTTCATTAGCGCAGATAAGTCTTTTGCAAGAGAATAACCTTCAGCCCTATTTGAAGTATCTTGGAGATGAAAGCACCTAGAATGAGAGACTAGGAATGGGCCACGGGCGAGAGGGAACTAAAGAGTTGCCCGGTGGCGGTGACGTTAAGAGCCACCTGGGTCATAGCAGTGTGAGGTGAAGACACCCAACGTGAAACTGTTCTGAAAGAGGCTGTCATAAAACTTCTGCTGTTTCACGCTTGTGCTAACGTGGTGCTGCCCGTCAAATACATTTTATTTTTCTTTTGCAGGGTTTATTCAGAATTGCTGCTGGAGCCTCCAAGTTAAAAAAGCTGAAAGCTGCCTTGGACTGTTCAACTTCCCAGCTTGATGAATTTTATTCTGATCCCCATGCTGTTGCAGGTATTGTGAATGTTCTGAATCAAAAGCAGGTATAAAGTGATACAACGCAAGCTTAAGCCGTTCGTTCAACTGTTGACTTGCTGCAGCGTACGGTGTTGATCTCGGCAGATAAACTATGAATGAGAATGAACGGGGAGTTGACTTCACTGCGCAGCGTCACACAGATAAGGCCAGGGTACGCGTGCTCATCGCACCTGGCGTGTTCGTGCCTGCGTGACAGAGCAGTGTGTAAAATTTAAGTGATCGTAGTAATCCAAATACCGTATTTTCTCTCATGCCAAGAGTGTGAACATGATCGGGGAGATTAGAGCCACATGTTGACCTTTAATAAGGTTTTTTTTTTTTCTAAAGAGATGGTTCATAGTTTTAGAGCACGTGTTTCTGTCAAGTTACAGGAATTACTGGAAGACCTTTCGAGTTAGTGTTGAGCAGATATGCGTGTCAGGTCTTCCGCTGTTTCACTGGAACTTGGGTCCTATTGCTCAGATAAAATTGCAAATGTGAGGACAGAATTGTAAATAAAGGCTGAGAGCACTGGCTAAGAAGCTGGCACGTGTCTGGTCTGCATTGCAGGTGCCCTGAAATCCTATTTGCGAGAGCTGCCAGAACCTTTAATGACCTACAGCCTATATGAAGAATGGACGCAAGCTGCCAAGTAAGCGTACTAATAATAGTTATGTAGGGAAACATTCTACATATTTTTATCAAATTTGGTTCTTCATATATGGATTCAAAAGAAAAGACCAAGCCCACAGTTCACTTTCTCATTTCTGCTCTAACAGGTAACTTATTTTGTGTAGCGAATTATTTTTAATTCTGTCGTTCAGCTTAATACTAATTGCACAAAAATGTGGTGAAATACTATTTTATGTTTGAACATAAGGGTTGCTTCAGACTACTGGCTGCAGAGTATCGATGCTTAAGCAGTTTTCTTTCATTGCAGGTAGAGATAATTCAGGGATTTGGCTAGCAGGTTACTGAATGTAAACCAGTGTATTTATTTGGCATAATTGGAAGGTCATCTCTTCGTTCACTGCAGAAACAACAGTTTTCTGATCTGAAAGTAAGATGTAACAGATTTTTTTTTTTTATCCTTTCAGTATTCAGGACCAGGATAAGAAGCTACAAGAGTTATGGAGGATTTGTAACAGGTTACCTAAGCATTACCACGCTAATTTCAGGTATGAATGAACACGGGTTGACTTGCAGCACAGCCACTTTGGTGCTAGAGTACTACATTTCAAAGCTGATTAACACAAACTCATTTTTTCTCTTCTTGGCCAAATTCAGATAGGTTTATGAAAGGACCTCCTGTTTTATCAAGTAGTTGGTGTGCATTGGTGGCGATACACCTTTTCAGTCAAGTTAATTCACCGTTGACTGTAATGAAATAGTGATGCACAGAACCCTTCTGTCTAAGGGCCGTGCTGCTGGCAAAGGTACCTGGCTTTTCACCAGCTGAGCTTTTTGTTGTAGAAATCACCCAGATGTATCTTACACGTGTTATTTTTCCATTTGGTTTTGCCTTTTGGGAATGAATTGGAACAAAACCAACTCTGGTCACTCCTGGAAGTGTGGAAGTTCTATTACAAGATATGAAAATAGCTGTGGAGTAGGCATTCTCAAACTAAACGGTTTTTCTGAAATACATTAGTTCTGTAGTTCCATTTTGCTAAGGTGGGAGATGATTTCTTCTCTACCCAGTTCAACTTTTCTGATTCATGAGTCGAAACTTAGTAGCCAGCTACCAAGCGTGAAGGCTGTCCATATTCTGTTTTGCTTGGAGCCATCTTTACCATTTCTTGATTTAAATTAGTTGGTTTCACCAAGAAATGCTCTTAGTTCCTGCTCTTTAATTATTTCTTTCCTTTTTGTAGGTATTTAATCAAATTTCTAGCGAAGCTCGCACAGAACAGCGATGTTAATAAAATGACACCCAGCAATATCGCAATAGTCTTGGGCCCCAACTTGTTATGGGCAAAGAATGAAGGGTAAGTTCTTCTAGGAAAGCTACAAAACAGAACTTCCACGAAGCTGTAGAATTGCTTGTCAGATCGTTTTACATCATGTAGGCTATTCACAGCAACAGGCGGTTTGGTTAAGAAATATTTCCAATGTTCTCTCAATGTGTGCCTCCAGATCCTTCTAGGCGTGCATCTTTTTAGGAGTGCCTTCAAATGCTATGAATGTTACTGAACAGTCTAGATTTCACCGAAGTGAGAAGTTGCTTTTTATGTGGTACTTGGGAGGCTTGTTACATAGCACAACGTGTCATTTCGGTAATGAGATTTTTTTAAATTTTCTTATTTTGGTAGAATTCTGTATAAATGGTTCTACAACTTTCTTCTGCAGATCCCTTGCTGAAATGGCAGCAGCAACTTCAGTCCATGTGGTTGCAGTTATTGAGCCAATTATCCAGCACGCGGACTGGTTCTTTCCTGGAGGTAAATTCTTGCCATAGTTAAAAGAATTTTGTATTTGGGATAACCCTATGCAGGTAAACCTCCCATCGTTTTTTGCAGCGAGGCACCGTTTTGTATATGTATGTCTTAGGATGCATTCTGTCTGTCTGTCTCTCTCTCAGATCAAGATTTCAATGTGTCTGGGGCATTTGTTGCAATTCCTGCTGTTAATTCGAATCACTTGTCACACACTGGGAACGAATATGAATCTGGGACACTGGAACGGAAGAGGCCTGTTAGTATGACTGTAATGGAAGGGGATTTATTGAGGAAGGAAAGGTATGTTTCATTCTCGGGTTAGGTTTCAGTTATTCGCCCACTCCTGAGAACTGGACTACTGAGGAGGCTGTAATCAGACACACTTTCTTGGTCTCAGGAGGACAATTTCATGGAAATACTGTAGGTAACAGCAGTGATTTATTTCCTCCCCCAAGCTGTTGCAGCCTGAGGAGGTCTGCAGAGGTAGTGCACTGGTTATGTACTGGTATTTGCTGCCGGTTATACTCTGTGCGTGATAAAAACCAAGCAGATAACTACTGCTTCCAAGGACCACTTTCCTATTATGGATCTGGGGGGGGGGGGGGGGGGGCGTGTCTAAAATCCACCGAAACAGAAGTGTCATACAGTGGCATCGAGCAGTATCTAACTTCTGATATTCCATGGCTTCTTTTTCAAAGCCCATAAGCTGAGGTGGTGTTACCTGGTGCCTTCATGATAAGACTTCTGAGTTGATGATGGTACAGTATGCCACAGCAAACAGTAGAACGCTAAAAAATAAGAGTAGACCGTGCTGTTTTCCCATATAACACGTAGTGTAACGTTCATTTATTATCACTCATACCATGAGTATTCAAGTGATGTGCTGTTTTGTTTCTAGCTGTTTATGCAGATGTTAAATGGTTGCCCAAATGTTAGCTGTGGCTAGCCACAGGCAAATTTATCAGCACTGACAGGAAGAAGAAAATCAGTTCGAGGTTCAGTCTTTAACACAAGAATAAAATTAAATTCTGGAACGAATGTGCTGTATGCATTCTAAAATCTGTTAGAATTTTAGTCTGTTTATCCATAGTTCTCCCTTAAACACAAATCATAGCGTGTATCCAGTGGCATTTTTTGTCCATCTTGAAATCTGTACTGCAGCTTAGTGTGTAATAGAAACAAAATTCGTGTGGCAAAATGCATTCGGTGAGGAGATACTCTGGTATGTCAGGAAATGTACGTATTTACATGTAAAATTACTGCGTGGTTTGACCTCGTTGTCATCAATGTCTTGTCTTCAAATGTAATTTAGTAGTGTGTTCCGCCTATGTTCAGCTCACCTCTCTGTGGATAAGGCGAATAGCCTTGCATGTCTTGACATTAATGGTGTTATCTGCAGAAGGTTGAAGCTTTCCTTGTTACGGCTTTGCATGCTGAGCAACAGGGGTTGCCTTTGTCTCTGTGGGTTATAACATCCAGTTGTCCTGTTGCTTTAGTTACCTGGTGTTGGCCGGCGTGGTGTGTTTTACTCTCTCTTCTTTCTGTAGCTTTGGTGTCAAGGTTATGGACTTCCAAGCGAATCCTCGGAGATGTGGCACTGTAAATAGAAAGCACACATCCCCCGCTTTCCAGCCACCACTTCCACCCACGGAGGCTGGCGTGCTGGCTCAGTCTGGAGCGGAGCAGCACTCACAAGCTTCCGTGGCTGAAACAAGCCCAGTGGGTGCTGCTTTTGCTCTCTCTGCTGGCACAGCAGAACAGTTGCAAAGCCAAGGAAATGAGGATGTCAGGTAAGAGGCATGGCTTCTGCTGGCAGCGGCTTGGCAGGTCGCAGCAGCGGCACACTGATGCGTCAACTGTATCCGCTTCGCAAGGCACCTCTTCTAACTGGAAGGCGTGTTGTCACGTGTGAAGCCTTTCCAGGCGTGGGCAGAAGCACTGTGCAGGAGCTCTCTTGCCATGCATATTGCTCCAGAACTGATCTTCTAAAACAACATACTTCGCTCTGTATGTTCCAGAATTGATTTTCTAAAATAAGAGAATTCTTGGGGGGGGGGAAAAAAGATAACGAAAAATACTAAAAAAGACTGTACTTCTACTCTCCATGTTGACCTTTCCAAGTGATACTCCAGAGGTGTCCATACAGTATGACTGTCAGTTTGCTGCTGAAAGAGCAAATCCTACCATTGGCAATACTAGAAACCTGTTGGTCTTGTTTGTTGTTTCTTGTACATGTTATCTGGGTATGTCTCTTTTTATGTGGGTTTTTTTTTGTCTGTAGCAAGTGTTAGTGATGACCAGACTTGCTTGCTAGAAAACTGGAAGTCGAGTTATTACGCTTCAGTATTAGTTTATTTAGGACAAGCACGTACACGGGCTTTTTGCTACTTAATTATTGTTGAAATTTTGTACAGCCACATCCCCAGTATTAGCATTGCTGGACTCAGAGACTCATGGTGGTAGCCTTGGCTCTTCCTTTCATGTACGATGAAAGCAGCACTTTGCTTTCAATATTTGGTGGTCTGAGAGGCATAACAAACCACATGTAAAGGCCTGCAGTGCGCTCCCGGTTTCAGCCTCTTGCATAGCATCTTGCGGTAAAACACCACCGTGGAGTTTTACTTACGTGACTCTTTTGCATATAGCTTTTGCTGTCAGGTGACATTTTTACAAACAACTTCTCATTCGGAAATCCCCCGCAGACTTAATATTTCCTCCACAGATGTCTTTTGTGGCATAGGCAGCTAAAACAAAACCTTGAGAGTAGAGTCTAAAAGCTGTGTTTGAAATCTGTGCAAACTCTGCGTTGAAGTACTTGCAATTTATTAAGAACATCTGGAGAAATTAGGATTGCAATGTGCCACAAAAGGGACTGAAAGGCGTTAATCCTCTTGCAATGATCAAGATGCTGCAAGAGACTACAGGGAAACGAGTGATGACTGCAAGTGCATAGCAAGAGGAGGGGGCACTGCCCAGTCCCACCCCGGCTGGTTCCCACTCTGGTGTTATGTTTCCCCCCAGTGCTATTGTCTCCATAGGAAAAGGTCAGGAGGACCTAACTTGTCCTGAGCTGAATCTCAGAGGTTTTGCAGGGGTTGCTCCCTCGAGGCAAGTTCTGGTCTCCCAGCAAGGTAAAAGCTCAATTCCAGGTAGGGTGGAGAGAAGACTTTAGCCAGCCAACAATGGAAAAAAACCCTTCTGCTCTCTCCACCTGTGGCTCTTGTAGTCCCTGGGCCCTCCCAGGGGCTTTCAAAGGCTCCGGGACTTCAGCGGTGAGGAATACACCTGCCTCACCCATATACCATACGTAGCAGGTTGTTTCATGTCCTTGGGGATTTTTCTGGCAGAGCTTCACAGGTTACCATCACTTGGTCCGAAGTAGGCAGGTCTAGCAGATAACTGCCAGCAAATTGGCTGTGATGCTGTGACAGGGTATTTTGAAAAGGCTAACAGTTACAGGGGTAATGAGTATATTTGAGGAAATTGGAGATGTAATTTTATATGAACTTTTAATGCTGGGAGTCTGTTTTTAAAGGATCTGCAAATGCCCTGAGGGTGCGATAGCATGGAGACTGTACCCCTAGGTATCAGCACTGTGCTCAAACAGGTGCTGCCACACTGCAGAAGTACTTGGATTCCTGATTTAATTTTGGCAATTAATCGTTTGCACAGGCTTGCCTAAAGCCTACTTGCCTCTTGCTTGAAGAGCTGTAGCACTGTTCAGCCTCAGTAAATGCCAGCCAGTGCAGAAGTTTTTCTGAAGCACTTGAGGATCAGAACTATAGCACAGTTCGTAACGTAAACCTGAACGGGTGCAGCTGGTCTGGGCAAGGCGTCTTGCAATTGTCATCTAATTCAGGATTTTCCATTTTCAGCGCCTCAAAATCGAAGGACAACACGTCTTCAGCTACTCCTCCGCCCGTGAGAAATGGCGGGCACACGGGCACTGTCCAGAACCAGCCAACAAGTAGCACTAATCAGCTTTCTGTTAACCAGCCACAGAATGCAGCAGGTCCCAGTCCCCATTCAATGAGGAGAGGTGTGTGTTTTCATTTGGCTTTCAAGCCGCTAAGTTCCAATTCTTTATGTACTGCAGAAATCCTTACTGAAATAACTTCATGAGTATCTCTTCCTTTGCTGCAGACAGTGGTTTAATTCGCTTGCATTTCCCTACGGCCTAGCTAAATGCCCCTTTGGCCTTTTGGACTCTGAATGCTGGTAGCAATGTTACCGATGCTGTTGAACACTGTCACTAAGACTATTGATTAGTAAACCTGTGTACGCATTTCTGTAGCTTCCCATTGATAATTGCTTTTATTTGATAATACACCATTTTATTTTGATAATGCATTTGAGTGTGCTTTTGTGCTACTCAGTTCTTTCAGGATTTTGGTTACACTATACCCAACCGTCAAATCTCGCCTCTTCTCTTCACAGCTGTTAAAAAGCCTGCGCCAGCGCCTCCCAAGCCAGCCAACCCACCGCCAGGGCAGCCAGGAAGCCAAAGTTCTGCCCCAGCTGCTCAGCCACCTTCTGTCTCTCCAAAACCACCTGCTAGAAGTTCTTCTCCTCCTGGTCAACATGCAAACCAAGGAGCAGCCCAGACCTCCACTTCCCAGGTTTCTGCACCTCGGAGATACTCCAGCAGCCTTTCCCCAATACAAGCTCCCAGCCATCCTCCACCACAGCCCCCAGCACAGGCCACTCCTCCACAGCAGCCCAAATCAAACAGTCAAGCATCTCCTCCTGCTGCCCCCAGCAGTGAGCATGGACCCGAGCAGCCCTGTTACACTCCTCCGCAGACTCCAACACCGCCCGATACACCCCCTCTAGGAAAGCACAATGCTAGTTCCCTATCGTCACAGCCATCTATTCAAGAAGCCTCCCAGTCTCCCTCTCCACCTCAGAGTGGTACGCTGCCGCGGCCACGGCCCGTACCAAAGCCCAGAAACAGACCTAGTGTTCCCCCTCCGCCTCATCCTCCTTCTCAGCTGGCTGGAGATGGTATTATTGCAAACCCCACGCAAACAGCTTCCAAAATAGTAACAGGTGAGTGGATTCTTTCGTATTCGGTGTCTCCTCCGGGAGTGGAAATGAAGAAAATAATGGCTGTAGCTGTAATTGAATTGTTTTTGGAGGGCTGGGGGGGCGAGGTAGGAACTGAAACCCACATATAACAGTTCAAATACGAAATTGCTCATTTCCAGTTAAAATGCTCACTCACCTGTTCGGTGCACGAGGATTTGGGGCACTTCCATAGTGAAGGTCGCCATTCCTGAGGCAGAAGGGTCTGGGGAGAAGTGTAGATTAGCTTGCTTTTATTTTTTATTTCCTGCTTTGGAAGCAAAACGCTGTTATAGCAACCAACCCTCTGGGGCTTCCTCCAGGCTCAGATTGTGGCGATCTCAATTATGTTTATATATCTGTAGCCAAAAAAACGCAAATGTTTGCAGGAGGGAGAAGGTGCAGCCAAGGATAGTATATTTCAGCACAGACAGACGATAAATTGCCAGAAGTGGTCACTGGTGCACGTTCTAACAGACGGGATACTAGCACAGAAAAGGTTTCACCTTGTGAGAACGAAGCCTTCTGACGTGCTTTTAAGTTGGACACCCAGAAGCTGAGGAGCCACATATGCCTAACTCTGTATCTTAGGTCGATTTCTAGATAAACCTTTGTATTTTAAATGCAGCTGCCTTTTTCTGAGACATTCATGAAGTAAAGAGAAACTTTCTGCCTTCTCACAAGAGCTTCACAAAGCCTGTGGTTACTAGTTGGGTAGGGATAATGTTAATTTAAGTCTTGGGGGGGAGGGAAAAAAGGTAACTGCTGAGGGCAGCCAAAACTAGCAGATGTTGAAATGTTCTCCTGCTGAGTCTCCGCTTATTTTAGGAAATACTGAAGGAAGAGACAGTGAACGTAGGAGACTAATGCTTTTAAATCTACTTATATTTAATAATGGTTAAAACTTTCCAATGACACTGCAGCTTCTCTAGAATAAGACTAATGTATTGGAATGCAAATGATAAATTCTGTTGCCTAACAGCTTTACCCCATGATGCCTTCACAGGTGGGGATGGTTACTGCGAATAAGGTTTGTACTTACCAGAAACGTGCTGTATAAGCTAAAATGCTCCTGCGCAGCAATATTTTATTTGTAGCTTTATTTTGTACATGCGCTTTGGAATATGTGCTCTCTGTCAACTCTGTGTTACCTCACTTCTACATATCATTCTGTTTGTAAGAGGTTTTAAGACCTACGCTGCTTAATTTTAATAGTCCTGTGAACATTAAGTTATTCCTTAAAACAAATAGTGAAAATAACTATAATGAAGGGAGTAACACTTCACACAAGGTCACCAGAACTACTCACACAAGTCAAGTGTGAAGCAGTGACCCATTTAAAACAGGTTTGTTCTCATCAGTGCAGGCAAATACGGAAGCTCATGGTTTTTTCCTGCAATTCAGTGGTTTATGGTTGCATTTTAATGTAGCTTTCACTTTAGGTCTTCAGTTATTTTTAACTACTTGGAATTTATTTGGCAAAATACATGTTCATGTGACTAAAACCCTCTGCAGAAAAGCGCCCAGCAGCATCTGCATTCTGGCATGTCTGCGTTTGCGTTCTGTCAGCTCCAGCCTCTCTAATGGTACTAGTCTGTTCCATCGCAGCTGCCGAATGACACGTTAATAATCTCACTATTCCCACGTGATGGGTTAGAGATGCTGCCTTATTAAGGTAATGACTGCATGGCAGGCTGAGAAAGTTGAGGCCGCATCCTGGAATTATCTCAAGATTTGGCGCTGAAATTTAGTATTGGATTGACAGGTGAGGTTGGAAGTACAGTTTTCTTAAATTTGAGAAACTAGCAGTAAATGAGCTGCTTAAGCGACTAAAAAGTAGCTTTGCTTGTAGAAATAACAGACTTTTCCTTATTGTACTTCTGTTCTTTTTGTCAGTATCTTTAAAATACAGGAGCGATTTATTTCAAAACGGAATTCAGAAATCAGGCTGGGGTCTGGATCTCTACAGCATCCTTACAAATAAGTTAAGAATGAGAACAGTGCTGATGAGTCAAACTTAAGACTTAACCTTAATTTCCAAGTCATGTTTCGTAGGTTGCCCGTGTTTGTTTTCATTTGGGAATTTTTCTGGTCCTGAGGAAATTGCTTTCCTGATAGCAGGCAAGCAGGCTTTGTTTTACCCCAGCGTAGCTGGAGAAATACTTGCCTTCTAAATAATACCTAGCTGGAGGGCTGCTTTTAGAAGCTGGAGGGCTTCTAAATGATACCTAGCAGGGGGCCCGCTTTATTAGCGGGGGAGTTGTTACACAAGGCAAGCATCTGCCGGAGGGGAGCGATGGGCACAACTGAGGCTGGAGACGGACTGTGAGTTACAGCTCGGTGCCGCCTCCTTTTCCGCTAAGTTGCAGGTGTAAGAGGTGCACGGCTGCCCTGCAGTCTGCGTAAATATAACGAGCCATTGAAATCTGCGGTGTTGAAATGAAACCGCGCTGAAAGTGGAGAGACTTGATATCATTCCTTTCGAGTGCAAACCGTAGCAAATTGGCCGTGTAAGTTGTGTACGGTAAAAAACAGCATGAAAGCTGCCGCGCAGGAAAGCCGGTGAAGGCAAGCTGGTGATGAAGGACTCTCTAGCAGAACTGATAAAGGAACCTAGAAAATCTAGTATGTCTGGCAAAAAAACCCACCTGGGGAACAGCTGAAGTGATACTCAGGCTTACCTCCAGCGGTACACTTCAGTACGGGACCATCCACCTTTTCCTGGTCAACCTTTTTTTAAAGGATTAATATTTGTTCTGGATTAACACCACTGCGTATTACATCAGAGTACCCGCTCTAACATCCACACGTGCACATGTAAGCACTTACTATAGACTGACTTACTTAATTCACACTGTGAAGTATATCTGGTTTTAATTTTAACCTTAAATAGTGGAGCAAGAGAAGACAGGTGGGAATAAGGGAAGCCAAAATTAAGTTTCCAGCAAACTTCATAATATCAGAACGGGGATTCTGAATTGTTTTCAGGATACTATTGAATTCCTTTGTCCATGTGCTGGACTTCAGTAATGCCTCAAATTCTATTTGTGATATTAAAGCAATAAGCCCTAGAAAAGAATATTCTAATCGAAAATTTTATTAAATAATCTAGATGTTTGACCTGCATTCAGTAGGAACTGTATTGGAAAGTTCAATGGTAAGGAAAAGGCATATGATTGGCCAAAAACGTTGCTAATTCATAATCATGTGTGTGCTAATGCCCACTACTAACCTGTCACCAATAACACCGCTTGCTTGCGTTACCTTTAGTGTGGCATGCGAAAAGAATGGCTGTTGGATGCTCGCTCTCACATTAACGTACTAAAAGCATTGGAGACTAGAATGTGTAAAGTTGTTCGTGTTTTGACCGGCCAGTTTCACGCTGTACTTCTTCCGCGTCCAGAAAATCCTGTCCAGAAATCCATGTGTTTTATGCGGAGTTGCATTTTGGATCTGACGTAGCCGTACCATTGTTTGTCACAAATGCTCCTTTCCTGTGTCGCCTCGCGCTTTCAGTTACCTCCTTTTCCGATTCATCCTTCAGTAGGCAGTCGCGGGAGGGAGAACCTCCGTGCCCGCATCTAAAGTTGAAGAGCGCCTTCTGAACCCTGCTTTAAGTGAAAGTTCAGAGGCAGCAGCCGGGACTGCCAGGTGTCGGGGAGAGCGCAGCGCCTCTGCGGCTCGGTTCGGTGCTCGTCTCGTCGGCGCTCAGGCTCAGCGCGGAGCTTGCTGAGTAAGGGAAAGTGCAGGAAGAATTCGGGAACTCACATGATTGCAGTTTGCTCCTCTGTTGCGAACAGAAGCAATATTACGTAGTGAAGTGACTAAAAAAAAGTTTAAATCAAGTGACTTTAAAATACTTAAATTTCCTTCTGTTGTAGAAACAGTTATACAGTATAGCTGGGATAAAGGAGAGCTGCTGGTGTTAGGAAACTTGGTTTCGGGGACCAGGGACTTCGTTTAAACACATGAATGTGAGGCTAAGCAGAAAGGCTTGGTTTTAAAGTAGCTGTTTCTTCATTGCTATCAAAGGTCTGCCGAACAGTGGCCGTCTTGTAGGTGCCACAAGGCGCTGTTCCCTGGGAGTAGCCCAGTAACCAGGATGCCGACCTTCAAAATGAGGATGAGGGCTGGGGAGAGAAGTCTATTTAAAAGATTCCCCCAAGGTGATGGTGTTTACCGAGTCATAACAGGACTGGTGGCTTGTTCTGTGCCTTCTGGGTGATTTCATTTTGTGCTGAAATGCTGCCTTACCAGAGTATGGTACTCCCCAAGACTGCGATACAAGGCTTGGGAGAAAATTTATAGTTCACACCTGACAAGAAAACATAAATCCTGGAATCACGTTTTTGGGGAAGTTGAAGCAGTAGGGCTGAGAGCATTAACTGTCCTGTGCGAGGCAAGCCAGTCGGTGTCGGGGCGCAGGATGATGGAGTTCCAGCTACTACATTACCGGTGTCGCAGAGTGCGGGACGGCGGCGCGTTGCGTGGGCTGGCTGGTGCTCTGGCAGCCGGCTGAGCGCGACGCGCGCTGCCCTTGGACTTCAGCTGTGTCTGCTGTCGCCTCTTCCATGTCATTTAGCTCAAACTTTGAAGCTTTGAACGTTTATAAAGTTAACTTCTGGGCTAAATTTAAGACTTAATGCTTGAGGTATGAGTCCAAGTCTTTATGGGTTGCCTGTCCATGCCACCTATGTTTAAAAGCCAGGTATTTATTTGGATTCTTTAGTGATACAAGCGATCTAAATGGGTTTCTATTTGGATCAGCTGCTGTGTTGCAATAAGTGATGCCGTGGCATATTATAAATTAGCTTTCCAAAATACTGACTCCATATTTTCCGTTACGTTTTTTTTGAACTGATATGGTTTTTTTTCTGGTGTTCTAACTCCCAGCGCAGTCAGTCGCCAGAAGCGCAACACTTCTGACGTCCTTCTTGGACAGCTTGGCTTGAACAAAATTCTCCTCCTCTCAGAAGAGGCAGAGAGCGTGATGTTTCCTCTTATGCACAGGAAAGGGGTTTAATCTGCATTTGGTTTAAATAATTTCCTCCTCTCCTTGTGGCAGTGCCTCCTTTTGACACCCTACCTGTTCCAACTGCTTCTGGAAAGTCATGGGTGGTTGTTACCTGGCAGGTGATTTGGGTGCCGAGCTTTTTTGCCGAGTGACCGTTTTGTTTTGACGTGAAAGTCTGGAGAAACGTATCGCTCTAAGGGGCGCTGAGGAATCTGATACTGAATCGTACTTGCTGCCTTCCATTCTTCAGAAAGAAATGTTTTTCTTTTATGATGTACCAGGCTAAAAAAAAGATGTGTAGGAGAAGCAACTCAAACGTAAGCTTTCTAGTTCGGCTTAGCCTTTTTCTGTCCATGTGTGCATGTGCACATACGTGCCAGCCCTCTCTTTGAAAAGCCTTTGTTGATCTTTCCTTTCCCTTTTCTTTCTAAGGAAACACACCAGAAACACGCTAGTGAATGAGGTGTCTCTGTCCAGGCTGCTAAACTTGCTGTTCCATTTTTTGTGCAGACTCTAATTCCAGTATTCAAGAACCACTTCAAAACCCTTCTTCAGAGCTTCTTACAGAGACAGCGAGCAAAGAACTGCACAACCATCTCGTGCTCGATATTGACAATGACACGGAAAGCACTGCTCTGTAATGGGAACTCAAACTTTTCCAAGGTTCCTGTCCTGGTGGGAAAACCAACAGACGTGACAGTGAAAAGCTTCTTTTGACGATATGGCAAAACTGTGTGAAGTTTGACTTGCGCATCACGGCGAAAGTGATTTGAGCCATTCAGAAGAAGTTTGATGATCTGTGTCTGAACAGTGGTTTTCAAACTCTTGGATGGAAGGAATTAGTTACTTGCATAGGAAGCATAACTGCTGCTAGTGCGGCTGGTATTAGCAGAAATCCAAAAGAGTAAGAAGCAGAACGTTAGTTATTTAAAGTGCATGTATTACGGAAATAATCTTTTTAATGTCACGGTTAGACTTTTATTTCTTGTTCTTAGACGTTACAAGGAGATGCCTTGCAAGAGACATTCCCTCACTGATTTGCTGCAGATTCTTTTTAAAACGTGAACCAAAAAATGCCAGAGCGCTGGTGGTGACTGCTGGTTATCGGTCGCCTTGTCAAAACTGTGGATGTATTCTAGTGCCTTGAAGGACTGTCATGCTGTAGAAGGAAACTTACTGTATCTTTAATCATTTCATTGCTACTTAATGATCAGTACTCAATACTTACTTCATAGTTATTTGTATTAACCAAGCCTGCTTTTCTTTATGTGAAACTCGCAGCTGTTTCAAGATGAGACTGTGGAAGTGGTTTTTGTGCTTTCATTGAAAACTGTTGAATTTTGAAAGAACTTTGAAACAGCCGTTTGGATTTGTCAGTTGGGTGAACATTTATAAAATTAAAGATTGTCTTTTGTCAACTTAAGGCATCTTTATTCAAGTTTGTGAGTACGACTGCTTCCGGTGGACCCCGAAGGTTACACGGTCGTTCTCTGGGCTCTTGTAGCTCGTGAGTCGCTGGCTGCTCGGCTCGTTCTTTAAGGACCGTAGTGGAAGCGTACTGGGAATGAACCTGTATCTATTCTTTAATGGGTACGTTCATGTTAAGCACAGATGACTCAGCTGCAAAGAGAAGCACTGGATACAGCCTGTATCACGCAGAGAAATGAGCTGGAACAGGCCATACGGTTTCTGCGAATGAGAGGGAGGGGGAGGAAACGAGTCAGGTGAGGTAACATTCGTGTAACTAAGGCATTTCTGGCTTAAGTAAATTCAACTAATACTCCACATCCACATTTTATTGACGTTATTAACCTGACCTCAGGCTTAACTGCAGAATAAAAATGCATTTCGTAAAGGTCTTGACAAGACACATTGCACTTGGTGACATGATTATAAATATATTTATTTGCTCGCTCGTTGATGTCCCAGTTTGAAATCCCAGTGGCTGCCCAGCTGTTTCCTGTTCAGACCTCTCTTAACAGGGACTATGACTCCTGTCAGTGGGAGCAGACCTGCACCCGTAACAAGCTCCTGTAACTCAAAATTTCAGTGTTCTGAGCCACAGATTCTAGTTCTGCTACTAAATTTGATGTTCATCTCTCAAACTGTATGCAGTGTACCTGAATCCAGGGCCGGCTGTGAAGGACTCAGATAAATCCTCAGAAAATCTTCTGGACTTGCACATTCTTCAGCATTATGCAAGTAGTTAATTGTCTCTACCGGGATTAGCAGCTCGGGTGCAAGAGTGTGTACGCTCTCATTCATATCCTCAGTGTCATCCTGGATCAGAAACAGCATATTTCAGTGCAGTTACAATAAGAGCACAGGGCTATGATACGGTTAAAGTTGAGGAAATTTGCCCTTCTCTGCCAAATGCGACTGTCTCCTCTGTTCCCAGGAGTGCATAGTAATGGGCAGGGGCAGGAGGCAGGAAGGTATCAGCTTCATGAGGGACTTTTACCAGGCTTTAAGCATGTTGGTGCATTAGTTCAATCAAATGGCTGCACAAAATAATGCTAGAGAGGACTAGAAAGAAACTTGGAATAAAATAATGAGGTTTTATAATGCTTTAACACTGATTCTAGGGTCCTCTTAGGTGTATATGTTTGTAAACTCTGCTTGAAAGGCAAGTGCAGCTGCTTGCTGGTGTGGTTTGGGGGGGTTTATGGGGGCAAACCAGGTAAATTTCTTACAGCCCAGTTATTTGAAGTTTACCTCAAAACTCTGAATACAGGCTGCCGCTTTGAGTAGGAGGGTAAGGCACTCTGCGACCACTTCTGCTGCAGACTGTGGTTGCGTCAAGCCTCGTGGGCCCGTCACGGGAGACGTTGCTGTCGCCACGTACCAGTCTGGGAACAGTCTGGTGGGGATGTTATGTGCCACCACTAAAACCTTAATTTCCTGGAGTAAAGCACTGAGTGGAAAGAGAGTGAATTCCATCCTGAAGTACAGCAAGGAGTTTTTATCAGAGGGTCAAGTTTCATAAGCTGCGCAGTGCGTTGTCGTTTGCAACAACAGAATTCAGCGAATTAATACGGGGCCCTACCGAAACACCCAGGCTAAGTTAAAGGCAACAGTTGGCTGAACTCTGTGGGACCGGTTAGGTAGCGCTGAAAGGACAAATAGCAGGCTGGAAGGCAGCGACTAGTACTCTAAAGATAATTTTTGGAAGTCCAGTACATACATCGACAAGTGTTCACCAAGCAGAGGACAGAAATAAATACAGCTGATGCCTAAGGAAGGTTTTTTCCTACTTTCTGAAACCTGTGAAGGGTTTTGACAGTTGAAGTCTTGGTGTCTTGAAGACGGACCGCAGAGAGTTGGGCAAGAGCCTGCTGTCAGCTGCTGACTGCGTCCAGAAAAGATGTGTTAGCTGGAAACAGTCAGCTCCTCTGTGGTCAACAGGTATTCAGTGGGAGAACAAAAGCTTGGTATAATCGTAGCTGATCTTCAGTTTAACCTTAAGGAAGCACTCTACCACTTTGGCTAAAGTTTTGTTTCATCAAAGTGGTACAAAACACTTACCTGCGACCTTGATTTTGGAGAGAAGCTAAATCTTGGATAATGAGGTGGATTGTGCTACTGCAAGACTGCGGAGGAAAGGGTAGACTTTTTACAGAATTGCATATTACAGACTGATTTGTGAATATAAAAATAATTCATCAGGTGCCCTACATGGGCTTTCCCTTTGAGTCACAGGCGCTCAGGTCAACACGTGTTCTGCTACGTCTGACAGAACACGTCATCTAATTCTGTCAGAATAATGTTCTGGGGCAGTTATCTGAAGCCCTGGGAGGAGGAAACCCCAGAGGTAAGCTACGGAACCCACCACAGGGTTATTGAGGTCTTTAAGCCTGTGTATGGAGTAAGAGATGGTTATACATTCGTAGTTAGCTGGATCTTAGAGGCCAAATTTGTACGAAGTTTAATCAAGGTTACTTGATCCCATTAGGAATTTATGTAACTTACCTCTACTACATGAAAGATATAGCTGGAATAGAGAAGGAGCAGGCCTGAGACTTGTTCTCCTGAGTGGTCTTCTAATGCATTTTCAAACAATTCTCTGTGATAACCTTGTTTCAAAAAGAAAAACCGGCAGTTTGTCAAACGGTTTATAGCAGTAGTTCCAGCAAGTTAGTGATGTGTGGTCTGCTCGGTATTCCCGCTGCTGCCACAGGCAACAGATTCACAGATTATGTTGTTATTTTTCAGAAGAAACACGAAAGCATTGCTCTACCATGGGACTTTCATTGACATACGCACCAATGCGATTCACATTAGCTCCTAAAACTGCACCAAAACCTGCAATATTTCACGAGCTGAAGTCTAAACTTCCCATTAGCACTTGTTTACTCTAAAGGTACAGTTACACCTTTGTTGCTGGAGATGGATCACCTGAAAGCCCCAGACGTAGAGCACTTCAGGAGTCTTGCATGTGCAGTTGAACCCTTGCCTCTGCTCAATGTTGGCACCAGCTGATGCGGGTGTTTAAAAAAAAAAAAGAAAATAAAATTGTCTTAGTGTATCTTGCGCAGCAGACAAAGCATTTGGTTTACCTTAGTTGGCTGAGAAAGTCATGCCATGAGGTTTTGTAGGTGAAGTTTGCTGCAACCATGCGATATTTCATGACTCTAAGCAGCTGTAGGAGAGGAGCAAGCCCCGCGAGCGCACAAGGTGGGATTCCCTCAACCCCACGCAACTGGTAGCTGGGCCCCTGCCTCGCCCTTGGTGCCAAGGGGCAGCCGCCCACCCGCCCACTCTGCCGCACCGGGGGTGATGGGTGAGAGCGGCTCCACAAGTGGACTGTGTGGAGCCGCCTGTTCCATCCTGCCCCAGGCACCCACCTGCCACCTCCTCCGCCGCCACCCCCCGGCTCAGCCGGGCCACCACCAGCAGCCTGTGGAGCGGGAACCGGCTCTGTGGGGGGACAGGAGAGGAGGGGAGAGAGGAGCGACCCGCTCGCACCGCTGGACCCTCGGCAGGCAGCCCCAGCCCTGCCGCCACCGCCTCCCCACCTCTGCCGTGCGGTACAGCTGCTCCTGCCGCACAGCCAGCAGGCTCTGCCGCTCCAGCACCATGGGCTCAGGTGAGTCAGGCCGCCCCAGCGCTGGTGCCACCTCCACCATGCATGGGGCCTCCTCCGCCGTGGCCGGGGCCTCCTCCGCCGTGGCCGGGGCCTCCTCTGCCGTGGCTGGTGCTGCCTCCGCCATGGCCGGGACCTCCTCTGCCATGGCTGGTGCCACCTCTGCCATGGCCGGGACCTCCTCTGCCATGGCCGGGACCTCCTCTGCCATGGCTGGGACCTCCTCTGCCATGGCTGGTGCTGCCTCTGCCATGGCTGGGACGTCCTCTGCCATGGCCAGGGTCTCCTCTGACATAGAATTATGGAATCATAGAATCATAGAATGCCCTGAGCTGGGAGCGACCCACAGGGACCACCGAGCCCAGCTCCTGTCCCTGCACAGGACACCCCAAATTCACACCGTGTCTCTGAGGGCCTTGGCCAAGTGCTTCTGGAACATCGCCAGGCTGGTGCCGTGATGCCTCCCTGGGGAGCCTGTTCCAGGGCCCCACCACCCTCGGGGGGAAGGACCTTTCCCTAATGCCCAGCCTAACCCTCCCCTGGCACATCTCCCTGCCATTCCCTCGGGGCCTGGCGTTGGTCACCAGAGAGCAGAGACCAGCCCTGCCCCTCCTCCTGCCCTCGGGAGGGAGCTGCAGAGCGCCATGAGGCTGCCCTCGGCCTCCTCTGCTCCAGCTGAACAAACCCAGGGACTCCAGCCGCTCCTCGTACGGTTTCCCCTCTAAACCCTTCCCCAGCTCCGTGGCCCCCTCGGGACACTCTCCAGTACCTTTATACCCTCCATGTCCTGCGGCGCCCAACGCTGCCCGCAGCACTCGGGGTGAGGCCGCCCCAGCGCGGGGCAGAGCGGGACAATCCCCCCCCTCGCCCGGCTGCGATGCAGGGCTCGGTGCCCCCCAGGGCACGGCTGGCCCTCGGGGCTGCCAGGGCACGCTGGGGGCTCGTGTTCAGCCTGCCGTCGGCCAGAGCCCCCGGGTCCCCGCAGAGCTGCTCCCCAGCCCCTCGCGCCCCAGGTGTCCGTACAGCCAGGGCTGCCGCGCCCCAGGGGCAACACCCGGCGCTTGCCCTTGTTCAACTCCGCGCGGCTGGTGACTGCCCAGCTCTGCGGCCTGCCCGGGTCCCTCGGCAGGGCCTCGCTGCCCTCGGGAGTGTCACCAGCTCCTCCTCCAGCCGAGGCGTCCTCCGGCACGGCCGCAGGGCCTGGAGCCCGCCAGCAGCCACACCAGGCCCGAGGCCCTGGGCGGCCCCCACAGCCCCCCGCCATGGCCCCACACACTCCAGGCAGGCAGGGAGCAACTCTCGCTCTTTAATAAGTTTTATCTGCAGCTACACAAAGCCCTGGGGGACGGGGGCAGGCTGAGTCACGCCGCCAGCACAGCCCAGCCCGCCTGTTCCTCCCCTGGGGATGGACGTTAGGTGAAAGGTGGTCGCTGGTCCTGGCCGGGGGTTTTCGCGGCGTGGAGGTGCCCGTGGCACAGCTGCAGGGTGCCCAGCCCTCCCCAGGAGGTGAGGGGGTGCCGCCAGGCCCTGCGCTGCCCTCCTCCCTGGCAGCACCTGGTGGGTTGGGGCTGGTTTAGTCCCTTCAGGAGTCCCTGATGACATTTTAGGGGCAGTTTCTAGGCTGGCTGCTGGTGTTGGTTGGTGTCTGCTCACTGGCCAGCCCTGCCGTCACAGCACATCGAGCAGTGCTTGCACTGTGCGGCTGTAACGCCATCAGGCTGTAACGCCATCAGGCTGTAACGCTGGCAGGCTGTAACGCCGGCAGACTGTAACGCCATCAGGCTGTAACGCCGGCAGGCTGTAACGCCGGCAGGCTGTAACGCCATCAGGCTGTAACGCCGGCAGGCTGTAACGCCGGCAGGCTGTAACGCCATCAGGCTGTAACGCCGTCAGGCTGTAACGCCGGCAGGCTGTAACGCCATCAGGGTGTAACGCCATCAGGGTGTAACGCCATCAGGCTGTAACGCCGGCAGGCTGTAACGCCATCAGGCTGTAACGCCGGCAGGCTGTAATGCCATCAGGCTGTAATGCCGGCAGGCTGTAACGCCGGCAGGCTGTAACGCCGGCAGGCTGTAACGCCATTCAGGCTGTAACACCGGCAGGCTGTAACGCCATCAGGCTGTAACGCCGGCAGGCTGTAACGCCATCAGGCTGTAACGCCGGCAGGCTGTAACGCCGGCAGGCTGTAACGCCATCAGGCTGTAACGCCGGCAGGCTGTAACGCCATCAGGCTGTAACACCGGCAGGCTGTAACGCCATCAGGCTGTAACCCCGGCAGGCTGTAACGCCGGCAGGCTGTAACGCCATCAGGCTGTAACCCCGGCAGGCTGTAACGCCGGCAGGCTGTAAGAGCTACGCTAACTCAGCACAAACTCGCAGAAATGTCAGCGGGCCCCTCAGCGCTCATCGCACACGCGCCTCTGCCCGCTGCGCTGACGGAGGAAGCTGAACGGGCACGCTGAGCCAGCGAGGCACGGGTCGCTGCTCCGACAGGGCACAGGCAGCAGGCGTTCGCCCTCCTCCGGGCACTCAGCCCTCCAGGGTAGAGGAGCTGAACCAAAGGGGAAACAAGTGCTTGTAGCTGGTCATGGGGGCATAAATAGGAACAGAATCCAGACTTCCTGAATTCCAGGCAGTGTCTAACCCCCAAGAGCCTAATTAAATATTTAAAATAACCAAAACAAACCTCTTCTGCCTAGCTGCCTTCCTCAGCTCTTTACACCCATCTTGGTGTTGCCAGTTCAGGCCCAACAGTGATGGTGCCGAGCACTCAGCACCTTTCATAGCCAGGCCCCCGTCAGAAATAAGGGAAGGGCTGGGGAGGAGGGTCTGTCTTCTTAAATAAAGAAATAAAATGTAGAAAGCATTAAGAATTACATTAACCCTCTGCTAATTATTATTATTTACACCAATTAGTTGATGCCATCTGGACTTGAATAGCCAGCTGCTATGCGAAGTAGGCCCAGAGGAAGATCCCGGCACATACACATAATAGCAAGTTGATGTTCAGGACGTGTTTCACCAGCGGTTTCTCCTCCAGCGAAGCCACGGGAAGCGGCTCGGCTTTAGTCGGCGCCACGTTCTCGGCGTTTTCCTCTTTGCGCTCCATCCCGCAGAGCCACAGAAAGGCGGTCATCAGCTTCGAGTTCCCTTTGGCATTCGTCGTACCTAAAAAGATATTCAATAGTGAGGTGTAAATCCCACCAGTAACACACATCTCAGGAATGTGTCAGCGTGGTCCTGTACAAAGGCTTTTGATGCAAAAACGCACCGGCATTCTTTAAAATGAATACACTAGCTACACTAAGGGGAAGGAAGCCCTTCAGTTGTCATCTTTTGGGGCTGTAGTACCAATTTCATTCTTCCCTGGAGCTCTGAGCTCACGTTCTGCCATTCCCAACATTTAATAAACAGTAATGGTAGACGGAACCTAAAAGCTGAGCTGTAGCTGCTTGGTGCCCATCAGCTTCCTCTTGCGAGTGCACGCTCTAGTCCATTTAGGGTTACTCCACGCCACACACGTGTAAACTGAATTCTCCCAGCTCCGGTGTGGGTTAGGGCATACACGGCTAAACGCTGGGGAGGCAGCACTCAAGCACAACAAACGTGAGACTTCCCAGCAGCTGGGAGGGCTGCACCATCATTCATTAACTTACTGATCCTTTCAACAGCTTGTTATAGATCAAAGCAATACACAGCAAAAGCTGCGAAGTTACATAAACAGTGTCCCAAGCCTGGCAAAACCAAGTGATGATAATCATCTCTGGAAAATGCAGAATGAGTTGCTGTGCATGTTTGTACCTAATACCGACAAGTACAAGTTTTAAAAAATGTAAATCCTCCTTCACTGATCTGTCAAGAACTCCGCCCAGGGCTCTGGGTTCTCCCTGCTGCTAGAGTCGATCAGAAAACATCACTGAAAAACAGAAATGGAATTTCATGAAAATAACTCTGCTTTTCCTCCACCCTCCCCTTTTTCAACCAGTTCTCCTTGCAGCAGGTGCAAGCAGCACCAGTCTCTAGTGCAGGATAACGGGCATGGCTTTCTGTATCCCATCCAGCTCCTCCTTGATTTCAAGCATTTCTAATGCCATCAAGAGATGGAAAAGAAACTAAACTTCTGCTTAGGTACCACTGTCAGGTAAAAACCTTTTAGCATGCCCTGAAGTTACAGAAATCCGGAGGAAGTAGTTTTAACGTTTCTTGTCTTCAAAGGCTTTACATAATGCCTAGGGTTGTTAAGTGTAGGTATTACTGAATACGACGTTGGAGCACTTACATTTATTATCATTTGAACTATTTTCAGAAGCAATGCTTATATCAATCTGGAGAGCTGGGCGCTCAGCTTCACACACTCCTTTTGCAGCATCAGGGGAAGGGCTGACTGCTAGGTCTTTCTTGACTGGTAGATCCCCACGTGTGAACCAGGTAAGCCGACTTATCTGATGGCATGAAGAGCGGTGTTAAAGAAAACTGCTTTCATGGTTGTTTAAAGGACTACCTGAGCCGTAGAGCAGCCTGCAGAGAGAATACTTAGAGAGGCTGAAATCTGTTCTCCCACTCTGCTGGAGCGGGTGAACAGCAAAGTGCTCAGCTGGTAACTACAGAAGCCACGGCTACCACAGGCATGTTGGGTTTAGTTTTGTCTGGAACACGACAGCTGCTTGTACAGCTACGCTCTCGGAAGGACGGCGTTCTTCACCGTTACTGAGGAGGAGACAGTTCTGCACGGGACCGTCACTGGATGCAGACTGAGAGCGGGTCAGTGAAGGGAGCGAAAGAATGGAAATTGCGGCCAGGGAGGAATGGTTCAAAGAACTGGGGTTGCTGAGAGAAGAGAAGACAGGTGGGAGATATGATAATTATCTTCAAATCTGTAAGAGACTCATTAAAGAGGAATGTTCTCAATATCAGCGATAGGGCGGACAGGAAGGGACGAGCACAACATGAAGCTGGAAAGATTCGGGCTGGAGATGAGGCAAAACTGCCGCTGGGAGGGCGGGTGAGCTCTCGATTTGATCACACACCTCCCTGGGCATCCTCCCTGGGTTCACCAGGTCTTTCAGAATGTGTCAGGTTAGTCCTGTCTTGAAGCAAGAGCATGCGCTGGCTGTATGATTTCTGAAGGTCCCTCTGGCCCTCCTTTCTGCTATTAATGTTTTTCTGTAGCCTCAGGATATCTATTGAAAATAGTCAAACTGGCACAAACCTGTTCCAGAGGAAGTGTGCTCTCTGCCCTTGATTTCTCTTTTCTGCGAGTAAAAATGGTTCCTCACTAAATTAGTAAGAGAGTTGATAAAGATGACCCAGAAGCTGGAATTTCTTGGAAAATAGAGGGAAAAAGCTAATTTGTCACGGGTTAAACACACATGTTTGAAACTTAAGAACAACTCTTTGTAGCATCTACTGTTGACCAATTTCCAGGGTGGGACTCTGGATTTATGGGACCAAAATCTTAAATGGCAGCAGGGCGCTGGAGCAGAGAGGGGACTGCAGCTACAGGTTATTGCAAGTGTGATCACAAATAAAGAATGAATGGAAACTTCCATTTCCAGATTATTTATCCCCACATTATTCCCATGGATGTAACGTGGGGCATGCTGGAAACCGTTTACAAATAACAAAAGAAATCTGAAGGGGTGACGCACCATTTCTTCCGAGGGGGGTTCTGTGAGCGCGCTCACGACCAGCACCGTGAGCGTGGAGACGGCGGCCAGGACCATGGAGAAGTAGAGATAGTGCATGTACTTCACCACGCCTGGTCGGAGGTCGGCCTCGCCGCACTGGGGCTCTGGGTAGATGAAGTCCAGCACCAGCCGAATGACGCCCAGCAGCAGCCCCGTCACCAGGCCCCAGAAGGCGCCCTGGGAAAGGAAGGGTATGCTTTACTGGGGCAAGAGGTGTGCATCCACCCCGGAGCCAGGGCTATACCCACGCTCTCAGGCTACGAGCTGGCCAGGCTTTCTCCTTGCTGTTTTTTTTGGTGGGCTGCCCTCTCCTCCCTTTTCTGCTCTTGCTATCTAGGTTTGCCAGTGCTGTTACCGTAGCCTGGTGCCTCTCCTCTGCGGGGTCAATTGCTATGGAGGGGAAGGATAGCATCTCATGCCAGAATACTCTGAAGAGTGGCATTTGTATCCTAATGGTTGCCCTAACCCTGGGGGGCTGACAACTGCTCTCCACCTAACCAAAGCCCGGTTTGGGAAGCTTTTGCCCTTTACCCAGCACCAGTCTTTGTGGAGAAACTGGAGGTTTAGGACTCCTGATGCCATTTGGTCTGGCTTCTTTACCCACTGTGCCTTCTGTAGCCCCCCCAATGCAGGTAATACAAGTCCATGTGATAAACAAGCTGATGGCTAGTACGACGCTAACAGGCTTCGAGGTTTGTGAAGGACAGCCTGCAACAGGGCAATGCAGCAATCCCTGCCTCTGAAATGCCAGTGGAGTCTTTAGAAAAGACATCAGGAACTGCTGCCTCCTGTATTGGTGATGGTTGCTTGGGTGGTGCAGAGCTGTGGGTGCATTCGTCCTCCCAAGCGCCTCAAGAGGCGGCAGAACTGCAGCCTGGGGTGGTGGTTGGAACTGCAGGACCCTCGTGAGGACAGCGAGGCCACAGAGGTGACTGTGCTGAGCACAGCGGAGTTGTTACCTTTTCATTTGCTCTTTTCCAGAAGCATCCCAGTATAAACACCATTGCCACGGGGGGCTGCAGGTAGGAGCTGATCGACTGGATGTAAATAAAGAGCTGCCCTCCCTGGCCAGCCTGTACCAGTGGGATCCACAGGATGGAGACCACAGTGAGCAGCAGCACAAAGACCCTGTGCAAGAAAAAGATGCCATTACCGTTGGCTCACACCGTTCTTTTCCAGTTGCTCGGCTTGCAAGGCGCTGACTGAGATCTCTCGTAACCAGAAGGCCCCCACGCTAGTCCTCCGCCAGACCTGTGTGGTACGAAGACACTACATCTGTATGGGGGCAGCAGGCTGCGAGGTGTGCCGAGATGCCTCCCCGATGCTCAGGCTCTGATATAACGCCCGTGTCCCAGTTCCCCGTACCTGCCAACGATCATGAGCTCCCACTCGGAGCAACGAGGACGGAAGTGTTTCCAGAGGTCCATGGTGAAAATGGTGCTGGCACTATTAAAGATGGAAGTCAGGGAGGACATGAGAGCTGCTATCATCACTGACATCATCAGGCCCCTGAGTCCTGGAAACAGAAGGAGAAGTACAGCCGCCCTGAGGAATCCCCGATAATCCCACCTTGAATTCTTCTTTCAACTAGAACAGACTTTAAAAAACGCTTTTAGCCCCAATGTAGAAACGGCAAGGATAGGGAGGTGTTAGCAGTCGATTCTCATTGTTAAGCATCTGCGCTTTATTTCTTATCCAAATTTGACCGAATTAGACCTCTGGGTACTGGATCACCACCCGTCTCTCCCGTTGCATGCTGGCCCTTGCCACTGTCTCACCAACCCCCACATAAACCCCGCTGAAATGACAGTTGCAGCGTATTTTCCCCTCTGAGGTTCTCTCGCGGTGCCTTTTGGCAGGTGCGTACCCGTCAGTGCCCGCGCCGTTACCAGGCTCCTTACCTACAGGCAGAAGCTCTATGACCAGCTTAGGATAAGCAATATCGGAACAGCCAGACGGGTTGCCACAGATTTTTCGGCAAATTTCCGCATCTGCACAAGCCACCAGATCTAAAATAAGCAAGGGGGAGTGAGAGGCAGTACTCCGTAGCCGCAGTAAACCGGTATATCTAAACAAGTTAGTCTACTGGGTGTTTTAAACTGCTTTCTAAGTGAAATACTGGGCATTGGGAAGCTTCCAGCAAGGAAGGCAGGACTATCCCAACACAGCGAGGTAAGGGCAGCACTGCGCTTCCCTCTTTTCCCATTTTTCCCTTCCATGCAAAAGGTGCTACCAGTATAGGGAGCTGACCTGCTCCGAATGTCTAATTCTTCTCTAGGAATGTTGCTGCCCTGAGGACTAAGGCCATCGCCCCCCTCTGGCACACCCCCTCACGGACAGGCACATCCTCGCGTTCCCCCCAGGGGAGCAGTTTACAACATTCAACGTGGCGTGTTAGGATTTCTCCGAGTGCCTCACACTTAAATTGCAGGAGGAGAAACGTGTTGGGCGCAGGAGGGGCCTAGATGCATGATGAAATCGCGGAGCAGCTGCAGGCAGCGAGCTCAGAGCAGAGCAGCACAACTGCGGTGGGACCGGGTGGCAGCCAACTGCTCCAGCGCGGGGAGCCGCGCGCGGTGCGGTACGTGTCTGCGGTCTGCCGGAGGAGGATGTGCGTCCTCCAGCTCGTCACTGGAAGCACATTCCTTCATACTTTGGGTATTGGATGCACTGCAACCTTTTAACTTCCTCGGTAAAGGCTGTTCCAGCTCCACAGAGAAGGCACAACCAGTACTGATAAACAGAGGGAACGGATCTCTCCTTCGGCACTTACCTGGGAAGAGAATCCGGCTGATCATGCCCGGCATTACCATCATAAAGAGGGGTAAAATTTTCAAGTAGGAAGTCATCAAGGAGCCTCCTTTGGCATGAGAGAGGTTTTTAGCAGCAAGGGACCTCTGAACGATGACCTAGAAATTAAGAAATGTGTTCGGTCTACTGTCCGCAGAGAGGAGCGAGCTGCGAAGGACGTGATACCGACCGCACTCACGTCTATTCTGTGTTCTCTAAACCATTGAAATCTTAGAAGAGTGAACACAGAGCTTGGCTGTAGCTTTGTAATTCTTGCTTCAGATCCCAAGTACCTTACAGAAGCGTAGACCCAAAAGGCACTGCTTGTGCCATCAAACCTGAGCTTGCTTCTGCAGGGCCCTGTGTTGAATAATGTGTTCCTTAAACTACTCATAGGGTTAGAATTTTATTTTCTTCTTTTGTTGGGGACTTCCCTGACCCGATGGCTAAATCAGGCCAGTTCAGCAGCTCTCCTGTCAAAGCAGGAGAGAGTCTGAAGCAAGCAAAATGAGTTAAGAGAGAACTGCAGGAACATCAGGAGGTTGCTTCGGGCTTCCTAGCTCTGGTGTTGTCACTAGGAGGGATGCTAACCAGAGCCCTGGAAAGTTGAGGGAGTGAGTTCACAGGTGGTTTGCAAGAAGTGAAAGGCTTAAGTGAGGAAAAAAAATCATCTTTGTAGCCTGGGATTAACTCGTACGTTCATTCTCACCCCATTTGATGTTGAAATGATTCCCAAAACTTAGTTGTGCCTCTCAAGTTTTGCAGCTTTAGGACTGAAAGCTTCAGATTTTACCGAATTCCCACGAGAAGCAGTAAACCAGTCCAGGCCACGTTGCAACCCCCAGGTTTGTAATCGGCTTCAAACAACCAATAACACATTTTTGAAACCCGACAAAGAAGCAGTAACGCACCTGATCTGTACACCAGTACCACAGGGACGGGATGGTCATTCCCACCAAAACTCCCGGCCAGGGAAGGTCAGAGTTAACAGGGTCCCGAAAAATGTGGAAAGCATCTTCTCTTGGCAAGCCGCAGCTACTGTTTTCCTTGCGGGTGCTGGGAATGGCATGAAAGTATTTTGTCTGCAAACCTTCGAGACCGCCAACTTCAACAAAGCCTAGAACAGGTCATGAGGAGCAGTTACTGCATCGTCCCGGGTCGGCACTCTGACTTCCAGTCTCCGTAGTTTGCGATGGGAGTTCCTCCGCAAGTATTCTTTAAAATCGGAAGCGATTGACCCTAGCATTGGGCTGGAGGATAGCATAATGCTAAATCTGCTGGCTAGAGAAGGTGCTTGCTCATCTATGGTGTTGCTTCGGAATGTATTTCTTTTTTCAGGGAGTACTCGTGCATTTTTACCACGTAAAGAACTCCTATAAGATTATTTGCATAAGCATATATTCCAACAGGAAAATACATAGAAATCAGTTCCCAGAACATCAACTGAGTAATGAGCTGGAATGATCCAGCTTGTTTGTGGTACCTGGTAAAGCTTCTATCGTAGTTTTAGTAATAAAACCCCAGGGAAACACTCACTGAAGACCATGAGAGTCACAGCCCCGATCAGCATGATGAGAGTTTGCAGAGCGTCTGTGTATATCACGGCAGCCAGGCCACCTAAGAGAGCAGAGAAGCAGCAGGCTGTGGGAAGCTGGGCTTGTTCTGCCGTAGCATCTCACGCTTTGCAGGAGTTTTTGACAAGCAGCGTAAGCCGAGCCCCGAGCCTGGCAGGCTGGCGCGCTCCGACCGTGTTGGGGGGCAGTTCGGCCAAACCCCGTGCGTGATACTTTGGCTGAAATGTCTCATGTTTTGAATTACAATGAGTCACCATTTTGCCACTAAAAAGCCAAAGTCCAGTATAAGCACTTCTACGGGAAATACATGGAAAAGCTCCAAAACAAAGCCCAGGCTGAATAAGGAGGAGAAGAAAAAAAAAAAAAAGGGCGGGGGGGGGGATCTTTATGAGGAACATCACTAGGGGTGAGCACTGGGAAAGGAGCAACCTTTATTTGTGTGGATTTGCTGCTTACTCCGTGCATGGCTTTTTTCCATTTGGCCCCTCTCAAGCCCTGAAAGGGCACCCGAGACTGACAATGCTTTCTGCATTACACGGGTTATTGTTATGTAGATCACTCCTACCTCCAAAAAGCCCGGAGGAAAAATGTATTGTGCAAATGCCTCGGGCGGGGCTCCTTAAAGCAGAACTGCCGAGCATCTGTAGCTGGTATGGCCTTGTAAGGGGTAGTCATTTACTCTTACCTGGTAATTTTGTCTTAACAGGAAAGTTATCAGTTGCTTTCCCCGCCGCCCCCCATGATCCCTACCCATGGCAAAACCGGGTCGTACGGGAAACGCAGGTTGCAAAAGCACGGCGTGGGGCGTGAGCAGGCTCGGCTCACCAAGCAGGGTCTGTGGTGTGATCTGAAACTCGGCCACGTACCCGCGACGGTGTAAACGGCTGTGATGGCCAGCAAGCCTGCCACAGCGATATACAGGTCCCAGTGTAAGGCTTGCTGGATGAAGAGGGCCCCAGCGTACATATCGACCTAGAGAAAAAGACAGTTATCACAGTTGTGCCGATATTACCGAGCCCCTCAAAGCGAGGAGTGCCAGGGAGCACGACCATTCGGCTGACCAAGCCGCCTGCCCTGGTGCGACCGGTCTGGGTTGTGACTGCTCGTCACTCCCCGGCTCCCCGCAGCGTCTTCTCCCCAAGGCACGTCCCTCTGCAGCCCCAGCTCCTGCCTGCTCTGCATTAGGACCAGCTTAGTTCAGCGTTTAGACGGTTTATTATTACTGGTCGTGGGGGGACAGGGAAGGCGACGACGGAGCTGTCCCGGGAGAGGGGGAGCACGCACAGCACTCTGCGAAAAAGGCGCTTGGCTGGCGTGAGCTTATCTCTTCCCCAGAGCACCAGCGAGCTGGGTGGGGAGAGCTGTGCTGGGGGACGACCGGAGCACCGGCGGCGCAAACCTCCCCGGCTGCCTCGGCCTGCCGCCAGCCCCAGCACTGGTTTGCCTTAGCGCGAATTCCTCCCTGCTGGCATGGTGACAGCGAGATAATAAGGAAGAGTGTCCTCGGGGCTGGGACCCAGCCCTGACCAACTAGCTCTGTAGCTACGTGAAAACGCGGCGTTTTAGGAGAGCTTTAGGATAAGCAAACTGCAGCCCATAGAATGACAGAGGGATACAAAAGCATCCTGAATACAGGAATTGTGCTGTCAGAGATTTCCACCAAATGGTCAGTCTTCTCTGGAGGAGAACCTGAGCCTGGCTCCTCGGTGCCACCTCACCCCCATGACCAGCATCCATTCCAGAGGGGACACGGGCAGCCGCGTGTCGGACAACGCACCCCACTTTGGCCCCGTACGTACAGGAAAAACACTGGCAGGGACTTGCCTGATTTCACAGATTCATGCACTGCTGCGCAGTTAATAAACAGCTAGTGAGATGTTGCGCAAGGGTCGATTCAGTTATTTATTCGAGGCACAACATCAAACAGGTGCAATAAATCACTAAACTCTTTTCACCTAGACACATACCAACTCCTACGTTCTTATCTACCCTGCACATAACAGCCTTCGGCGCCTGCACAGGCAATAAATATGCAAAGGGAAGAAACTGGGCGAGCTGCCAGACATGCAAAATCTAGCAACAGATGCACCCACACTCACAGCTCAACTTTTCAATGAGCTATTGCTCAGGACATTGACACCGAGCTTTCCCTCCTGCTGTAGCAAGTATTCAGATCCTTAAGGGGGGGGTGGGGGCGTGAAAGAAATAAGTTATTCTTTTTGTGTAGGTTCTCAAAACAACTATAGTCTAGCTTCCTCGCGAATTTTGATAATACACCCTTTTCTGCTAATACAGGGAAGGGCCAGTAGCTGCATTTCTCGGCCTCGCTGTTCAACGCGTGTTTCCAAAGCGAATTTAATTCAGTCTGTTTCCATGTTTTTTATTACTTACTGATATTTTGGTGAAGATATAGATAAACAAGTAGAGAATCGCCAGGAACATCTGAATTCTTTTGCCTCCAAAACGTTTCTGCAAGTACTCAGGCATGGTAGTGACCTACGCGAGAGACGTGCCGTCAGAGAAGGGGGCGCGCCGTCGCTCCTGCGAGTTGCGGGGGGCTCAGCCCCGCCGCCGGAGTGGGCCGTTCGCACCGGTGGAGGACCAGAACGGCCCTGCCGGTTGCACTGTGCTGGCGTTTGGTTCTCGGCTGCCCGCTTAGGCCAGCAGAGCAGCTCAGCAAGCACGGACTTTGCTATAATGGCTGACATAAGGCTCACCATAAACTCCCACTGCCGGGGGGAGCGGAGCAGTCGGACCCCACACCCGAGCCCCCAGCGCCGTTCCCGGGCTCTCGTCCCCTTTAGCCCAGGCCGCGGGGCAGCCGGGCGCACGTGGCTCTCGCCCTGCCGTCCGGAAGAAGCGCAGGTACAGCAGGAGGTGGTTAAAGCCATGAGCCAAACGGGTGTTTTAAATACCACAAGCCATCGATGGACACAACACCGCATCTACTTACTCCTGCTGCTATGTAAATGGGAAGGAATAGCCAGGCCAGCACCAGAACACAAAACATCCCCTGCAAAGCAAACGGAAAGGCAGGTGAGCGATGCTGGTCAGGGCTGTGATCAGTGGGGACACGGGGACTGGGTTGTCCCTCAGAGGCCTCAGTCAGGTGGTGACTTGTCGCTCACGCAGCAGGAGTCTGAGACTTTGGAGCTGCCAGACCTGTGCCCTTGCCTGGCCCTCGCTGGCGCTGGAGTTGCCCTGCGCGGGACAGAGGCGGCCACGGAGCCACCGCGCCACACTCACGTTCCACTCGTAGGCTGTCGCGGCAATTCCCGAGGCGGCTCCTGACCCAGCCAGGCCGATGAAGTGGCCGCTTCCGACATTGCTGGCAAACAGGGATGCGCCCACCTGGAGGAAGAGAGGAAAGGTGTTGTTCTCAGCCTGGCGACGGACGAAGGGGTAAACGGAGTAGTTTGGTGCTCCAGTGCACGCACACACCCCGGTGGATTCCCACCATGCAGGGTACACAGTGATGCTCTTCCCCCACTGATGACATGAAATCCTTGTCACCCTCTGCCACTTTCTTCTTTCGCCAACACGTTCAGTGGCTCTGGCACCCCCCTCCAGCTTCTTTCACCACTCGCTGCCTATCTCTCATTTGTGGGCATGTTTAGGACCATCCTGCTTCCAAAACCGTGTCCAGTCCCTCATGGAGAAGCAGGGCGGAAGGTGGAGGTAACAAGTAGAAATTGCAGGTCATCAGGTTCTTACATTAGCACATGCTGACTCGCCAGCCCAGCCCAAGCGCGACACCCCACCTAGCAGACTGGCTCAACGTAAAGCTGCGTCCGCAGTGGGGACCACCCAGTTAATTCTGGAAATCTCCAGATCAAAGCATGCAGAACCAGACGGGCTTTGCAAGCGGGCGGGCTGGCTCTCGCGGGGGCGCGGGGCCGTGGCAAGCGTCCTGCAGCAGCTCCACTTCCCCAGGCTCGAAATCAGGGAAACAAGAAAAAGCCGTATTGTAACTGGGTCTTTCCAAAACCTGGAAGTTTGGGGGGATTTTTTTCTGTTTGGAGAAATAAGTTCTGCTCGGCCAGAAGTGCTTTTCAGTCTTGCTGTAGCCTGGGGGCACAAGCAGTGTAACAATAAAGGTACTTACAGGCCACCAAACCATCTGTCCTCCAGCTAGGAAGTAGCCTTTTACAGTGCTGCGCTGCGTCTTCCACATGGACTGGGAAAGCAGAAAAGCAGAACACACGTTTCAGCAATCATTTCGGTTGCTGCTCGAGCATCACCAAGTGATTTCCCCACCGGGAGACTCTGTACTGTCGTCACATGAAAGCAAAGGGTTTCTTGAAGGGCCTGCAGCTGCTGCTGGGAAATCCCGGGGGGCGAGAGAGCAGCAGACGAGGGAGGGGACTGGCAAAGGCTGTGAGCCACGCGCAAAGTTTTCTGTCATCTCAGCCTCCTGATTAAATGTTTTCTGTGACAAACAAGCTAAATCACTCCAGATCTGTGAGGAGGACCAGCAATTTTGGACTAGAACCGCAGACACCCCGTGTCATTAGGCACAGCCAGGAGAAAGGCTCGGCATTGCACCTATTACTCATTGACTCCTGGTCTTCAGCGATTTCAGATAGTTTCGTGCAATACCGTGAGAGTTACGCACCGCGTTTGAAGGGAGTAACTATTCATCTCTGATGGCAGCCAGATTGTGCTTTAGCTATTACAAAAGCCGTGCCAAAAGCATGTCCTTCTGCCTCAATTATACCTAAGCAGTATTTTTAATTCATGGAATCTGCTGTCGAGACCACTGCCGACAAGCACAAGTGATTTATAGGACAGCAATTCCTTCCTGGATGAACAAAATATTATTATTAACAATACTTTGTACTTAGACGACCTCTTCCTTACGAGGGTTCTCAAAGCCCCGGCAAACACTAGGGGTGAACAACTGTCCCCTGGAGCAGTGAGGGCACTTCCCCAGGCTGAAGTGAGGAAAAGACCCTGTAAACTCTATCCTTCCGCTTGTTCAGTTGAGTCCAGGGAAGTGCAGCCTGATTCAAGCCAAAGTAAAATAATTTGAGGCCAAACCAGCCATATTTTTCAGTGTAACAGGGCACATACAAAAGCTCCGAACAGTCTCTGCTTACCCACAGCCCAACGGCGAGGACAAATAGGAAGTACAGCACAAGAACAGCGATGTCTATGGAGTCCAGCGTCTTCTGGGGAAACACATCCCACGGGGGGGACGCAGAGGATGGAGTGCTGCTGGTGGGCTCCATGGTTTCTTATGCAGGCTGGAGTTATATGCTGCTGCGTCTTGATGCATATATCTGTTAAAAAATGAGTTACATGGTTAGGCGAGGATATGGCAGCACCATGAAGGTGTTGGCCATTTCTTGAATAATTCAGGGGTTATCGGCGCCGTGGCTCTGGCTGCGGCGCTGCTCGTGGAGAAGGCTCTTGCCTCTGGCATTTGCCTTCATCTCTGACTCCCTTTCTGTGGTGTGAAGGTGCTGCCAGCAGGCCGGCCAGCTGCGGCTTGGTCAGATTTCCTTTGCTGTGGACAATTGTCTAACCGGTGGAGAAACGGGAGCATGAGAGAGGAGGTGGAAATAGCTGATGTAGCCGGAGGCAAGGACCGGGATGTGGCACAGCCGGTGATGACAGCCCGTGGGTCCCAGGGTGGCAGCACTGCGGGACTGGCGTCGGTGGGAAGCTGCTGCCAGAAACGTGCCTGTGACGAGCCGCCGGGATGTGAAGATGCATGAACTGCTCCAGCAGCGGTGGCGTTTTCCTCCTTGGCCGCAGCGAGAGCTCGAGCCCAGGCGCAGAGGGTGCCTGGGTCTCCTCCCGAGTTCCCCTCTCTCAGGAATGGAGGATGGCAACGTGTCGCTGAGCAGAGGGACGGACGTACCCTCCGCCACACGGCAGCGGGCCGGCACAGCGGGGATGAGCAGCAAGTACTGCCGGTAGACGGTGCAGCGGCATGGGACCGGCACCAAGCGGTGGAAGAGCCGGTACCGGAGCTGGGGCTCCCTCCTGCACAGGCATTTCCTGGGCGTGAGACACTCATGTGCTTCCCACAGCGATACAAACTCATTTTCTTGTCCAGAAATGCCTGATGAGGAGATGTGGCATCACTGAGGGACCCCTGCAAGGGCTCCCTGCAGCCCTCCGGAGTGGCCCGAGGCACCAGGCTGCTGCCCTTTGGCAGGAGGGACAGGGTAAATTCCACAGAAGGAAATTGGTCCGGGTATTTGAATTAACACAATTCTTCCTCTTTTCCCTCCTCCTCCCCTCACCCAGGAGCGGGACAGAGGCGAGTGGCAGCCCTGGTGCAGCCAAGGCAGGGGCACGGCTCACCTCGGAGAGCCGTTGTTGGTCACCGGGGATCCCGGGCCCAGCGCCTCACCAGCCTCCAGCCCAGTGGGCTCCAGCGGCTCCAGCCACG